>NC_136977.1:17496334-17611334 GCF_032717465.1 Coenobita brevimanus
TGACAGTGGAAAGTGATCGCTGTCGCTGACTCGGTAGAGAATAAGGAGAAGCAACTTTGTTTATAAACTGGTACACACGCCGATGAGAAGGGTTTCAAAACGATTGATATTTATTCTAAAATATTAATATGTATTCAGTGTCAGGCTAAATGTTCAATGCTGTAGTACGATACATTCTCTGTCGAATCACCTGGGTTTTGGTCACACTGTTTTGCCCGTTGTATCCTCGGCAGGAATCCATCCAGATGAATTCCAAATGCCCGTGGTATCGTCGGCAATTTTACCATGTTACCATTCCAAATTACCATCGTATCCTCGGCAAACCTGGTATGAAGTGCCGTGTGATAGCCTTCGGCTGCCAGGATCTTGTCTTGGTTTTTTATTATGGTCCTCACGTTGGCTTCATTCATGTCGTAGGCCTTGGCAATGTCAACTTTCCTCTCCCCTTTCTTCTTCCTCTCGATGCTTTCTAGTTTGGTGGCATGAGGGAGGTGCCGACGCTTCTTGGGGTTCTCAGAAGGCTTCCTAGGCATCGTGAGCAGGGTAAAATGCAGTAACAAGGGCAGAAAATGCAGCAAGAAAAAAGCACCTTCCAATGCGAATTATGCAACTGAGTGGCGCTGTGGCGGGAGAAATTTAAACAAAACATCACATGACAGCAGAAGCGTTTTTAATTGGGCGGCATCACGATCACGTCACGATAGTGGGCGGGGAAGGCTACTTGATCAGAAGTTTTCATTGGCTATCATCATCATGGGAATGTCCAGTATGACCATGTTGGACCGGGGGTGATCATGCTAGAGGTGAACTCTGTGGATTTCGCCCACTTCTCGGAGCTCTGTGCATGTTATGCTAACACACTCATGTTGCATTAATTAAATCGTGTTAAATAATACTAATTATTTGCTCTCCGTGCTGGACGTGAATTGTGCTGGACTAACGCGTGTTGGACGCGAGGGTACTGTACTGTTAATAAAATATATCACACATATGAATGAATATTTTTGACTGGCTATTTTCCATTTGCATAAATTGCTCTTTTATCTGGGAATCTTTTACACATATTTGGTTTGTTATATTACTGTTTAGCTCAGTTGAGTTGGCTTTCATATCTACATTTGTATCATACTTATGAGTCATAATAGTGGTTTACTGAAGCATGTCATTGCTTCAGTTGTCTGAATTTCAGTAGGCACTGAATACCACCACTTAACATGTTTCCACACTTCATAGGCAATTCAGCACATAACATGTCACCCAAAGAGACTCACCAGCAATATCGGTCTTTTCACGCCTGACAGTATCCACCTGCTCTCCCCGACACACTATACACATGAAATCAGCATTATCTCGCAGTCTACCTCTAATACCACCACATCTCTTTTGCACCCACTTATCACAAATACCGCAGAAAATGGAATTACTTCCTACACACTTGTGGCAAATTGCACATGGCCACTCTCCTTCTTCTTTGACAGTACCACCACTAACCCTTGATATCGTCACTTTTGTTTTATCTGCATTTACTCATAAGCCCTTGTGCCCCATACCATGTCTCCTGAATCTTTCCTCTGCCTCCCTTTCATTATCTGCAGTCAACACCAAATCATCAGCATACAACATCTCCCTTAGGAGTCCATTCCTGAAGTCACATGAGAGGACTTTAAGTACTATGATAAACAACATGGGACTCAAAACTGACCCTTGATGCATGCCAACCTTTATGGAAAACTCATCACTCAAATCTCCATTCACTCTTACCTTGGTGCAAGCACCCACATACTTGGCCATAACCACCTTAACCAGCCACTCCTCGATCCCAAGCTTTCTCATTGCCCACTTCACCACCTCTCTAGGGACTCTGTCAAAGGCCTTCTCCAAATCAACAGAAACAAAGTACAGTTCCCTTTTCTTTCCTATATATTTTTCCTGAAGCTGTCGAACAGTGAATATGGCATCAGTGATCCCCCTGCCTGACATAAATCCAAACTGTTTCTCACAAGTATTCATTCTTTCTCTAATCATACCTTCTAGAACTCTCTCCATTACCTTCATTATCTGATCTGAAAGCTTTATGCCTCTATAATTTCCTCATTCCAGGGCATTACCCTTTCCCTTGTACACATTTACTATTACACTTTTCAGTCCATCATCTGGGAAAACACACTCATATATAATCATATATATCAGGTCAGTGACTAACCTCACTCCTATATCTCCTGAGGCCTTCAGCATTTCAGCAGTTATCCCAGACACACCTGCTGTCTTTCCCACCAGCATCCTGCCTGTTGTCTCACTCACAGTAGCAGTGTCAATCAAAGGCCAAGGCCCAAACACTGGATCTGCTGGCTCCAAACCTTCCCTGTCCCAGTCAAACTCCTCATTTAACAACTGGCTATAACACTGTCTCCATGCATCTTCAGTATTCCCACTGTTCACCGCTACCTTTCCTTCATCATTCTTTACACACTGCTATATCCCAATTCTCCCTCTTCACCTGATTTACCACCTTAAATATTTTATGTTCTTCCATTCCACATGATTTAGGTTATCAGGTAAAAGTCTATGACTCGGACTTCGCCCTGTATACCTCTTCTAGCGCCACACTTGGCAGCCAAGTATTCCTCTTTGTTATCACCCATCTTCCATTCCCAGAAAAGTCTTCTTTTCTCCTTAACTGCAGCATCCACACCCTCATCTCACCACCAAGTTACTTTATGTCTTGGTGGGCCTCTTGTCCAACTGCATACTGCATCAGCAACTCTCGAGAGGCTGTTCTTGATGGCTTTGTATCGCTCATTAACACCTCTGTCAACATCTCCCTGTTTAGCCACCACTCTCCTCATCTCTCTATAGAAAGCATCCCCTACTGCTTGGTGTTCCAGCTTTCATATTTTCTTAGGAGGAAAATATGGAAGTCCTCCTTTTCATCGCTTGCTCTTTAAGTACCATGTCATGTATTAATAATTTAGGTTGCAGCACACACTCCTCACTTCCTATAATTTTAACATCCCTCACTAACCTGCTATCAGCCCTCCTGACCAGGAAATAATCTATCTGATTGCTATTACCCCCAGACTCATATGTAATCAACCTACTCTCTCTTTTCCTAAACAATCATGTTCATTGCCTCCCCAAACTTGAGTATCCATTCCCCTTCCTCATTTCTTGTACCATATGCACATCCCTCATGTACTCCTTCATATCCTTGAGCTGCTTCACCTACATGACCATTTAAGTCCCCTCCCAAAACCACTGTCTCATCATCCCCCATACAGCCTACTACACGTAGCAAGCCATCTCAGAATCTGTCCATCTCTGCCTCATCCAAGCCTGCTTGTGGAGCATATGCTGATATAATTGCAAACATCATTCCACCAAACAAATGAATGGTTCTTGAATTAATATGACAACTTTTGAGTTTGAGTTATTGCATTTCACCCCTTTAGTATGGTTTCCATTCTCAAATTTTGGCTAAAGCTATATGGAGCAAGCACAGATCTCGTACTGAAGGAATACAGTAGTGTATTTTGGTAAACACTCATGGGCTTTTTTCACATTCTGGATTGTCCCTTTAATTGCACATTTGTGAGTCTCTTAGTAATATGTTAAAGGAATAAATTTACAAAATAGTAAATTTCAGATAAGACATGGACCTTCAGAACAAAGATTGATGTTACTAATGAATAATAAGTGGTACTCAGTATATGTAACTGATTGGCTACAGTATCCAACAAGAAAGCACTCGGAGAGCATGTACCTTTGCCAATGCCATTGCAGAATCTGTATCCGGATCCAGCTTTGCCCCAAAATTTAATTGATCCCTTCTTGCCCCATAACCCACCCTTCCACAAATTATCATTAAAATTCATGGAGAACTTTTGGAGATATCGTGTGGACAGACAGACAGACAGCCGTAGGGGAATACATAACCTCCTCCAACTTTGTTGGTGGAGGTAATAAACCAAGTAGGGTTTATGCATGGTGAAGGAAGTCTGTGATCATAAATAATAAATAATACAAATTAAGATCATTTGTATTGGTTACGATATTTCTAAGTATTGTACTGTACTGTAGTGCTGTATTTTAGGAATTTCAGTGATACATGTCATTAGTACCTTATGGTTCAATACTGGACTATTACAAGCATGGCAACCAGCAAAGAACTGGTGTAGGACTGAGTTGGAGATGACTCAGCATGTGGGATGTTCCTAGATTATTTGGCACCCGTGGCAGATGCCACTTATCCACTTGCACCCCCTGCCTCTCAGAGATGAATAATATACAAAAGAAAATGCACCATAATAGTTTCACAGTAGTTTCAGAATTCAGGTTTAATGAAAATGAACCCCCGGTCATCAGGCTCCCTGCACCGTATCGCATTCCCACAACCAGGCATATTTTTGTAATTTGGATTTTCCAAAAAGTATACTGTATATTTTTTTTTTCTTACAGATCAACCACTGGTGATACAAACACACACAAAAACCATTTACTTACCCTCTGCTGCCGTTGTAGAGGTCTTGGTATCAACTGGCTGGTGTATATCTACTGCTGTATACAGTATATATGTATACAGTAGTCCCTCATTTATCTGGACGTGCAGTATCCAGATGTGTTCCTTATCCGGACTCTGGACCTTGGGTGTATTAAATCATTATCTGAATTTACTTGCTATTATTCAGACGTAAAAGTCCCCGAGAGCTTCTGTCAGCCAGTCAGTGTGTTCGGACACTCAGTATCGTGGCTGCTGGGCTGAAGCCGTGAGTGGGAAGTAGGCCATAACCCACCACCATAGCTAAAATATTCTTCCTCTCTTGTACTGAATGGTCAAAGTCGCGCACTCGTCTGATCACTCCCAACGAACCTTCAGCACCTGAGTAATACGACTGTAACCCACAAACGGTGTCAAAATGTCTGTACACATCCCCACCCAGTGTCCAAAGTCGCACGGCCACCGGGCTGAGTCTTTTCTAACTGCCCCTGAGATTGTAACACGGACCGCTAGCTATGAGTACATGTTCAGTTACGGCTGCCGTCCACCTCTCTACCAAATTAGACGTCTAAAGTCTCCCCGTCACCATGAGTTGTGTTTCCGCATGGCCACTCGGCATCTAACAGACCGCAAGCCACGAATAAATGTATGGTAAAAGTGCCCCTCCGCCTCGTGGCAGAAAGGGGAGAATCCTGCCCACAGCCTTGCTTCTCCCCTTCTCCATACCCTCCCAGCTCCCCCCTCACTCCCTAAATCCCCACCCTCCTCCGTGATGATAACACTGTCAAATGAGTTTTTAAATATTCTTGCAATTTATTTGACTACTATTGGTCATATTGAAATTCCACAAAATCCACGTGAAAGCTCATGAAATTTTGCATCTAGACATATGCTTAACTCTTGGAAGGTGCTGGCAAAATTTTGCACTAGGATGGTGGGAATGTACAGCATATGTTTGTAAGTTTTACTCCTGAACACTTCATTCTCACTGCATTTATGTACTTGTCAGTTTTTTGTGTTTTTATTAGCTTATAGGATAAACACAAGCGAAGATGATGGTGTACCATTTATACCAATATAACCAATTTCTGGTGGCATATTTAGCCTGGAATTTTTTTTGAGCCCCGGGAGCTAGCACTTATCACAGATAACTGATTTTCAAAGTATCTTCAGTTTTTTTGTGTGGATTTTTGTTGTTTATGCATTGTTTTCCCGATAATCCAATGTATGTTTTGATGTCTCAATATGGCAGAATAACCGGAAAACTGTGCCAGAATTAGGAGGGTTGCTGGACATACAGTAGTGTATAGGTAGTGTGTTTTTTGGTTTTCAGTGTTCTACATGGTTTTTTTGGTGTTTTGCATTACTTTGGATATTCCTATGTGTATTTTGATGTCTAAATTGCCTGAATGACCGGAAAACATTGCCAGAGTAAGCTTAAGTAATGTACAAATAGGTTAGGTATAGGTTGGAGATTGGGTATAGGTAGGGTCCGGGTATGATAGGGGAATAGTGTTCATTATTCAGATGTTTCCATTACCCGGACATGCCTTTGGCTCTGTTATGTCCATATAAATGAGAGATTATTGTATATACAGTATACAGTAATCCCTTAATATACACGAGGGTTACATTCCCAGACCCATCGCGTATGTGGGAAATTCGCATATACGTTTTGTGCATGTGTGCACGTAATTACATGTTTTAATTAAGCAACGTTGGGTCTGGTTAGTACTTGGATGGGTGACCGCCTGGGAACACCAGATGCTGTTGGCATCCCTACGTGTCAAGTGGGGTTGGTGGAGGATTAGTGCCCCTCCCTGTAAAACAATTAACTCTAAGCCCTTGGCCACCCCGTCTGGGATACATGGCGTCTGGCAATGATGATGATGAAGTGTATTGCATCTGAATAATACTGTTTATGCACTACATACACCTAATAAACTAGCATAAAGTATAAAAAACAACAAAAATGTAAGACATTTAACACTTACTGAAAGCTGACAAGCACAGGCATAGGTGGAGACACTTTAGCACAGTCTGGTGCACAAGCCCTCACTGCCTCCCGTATGCTGCATTCTGCCTTCTTTATTGTACGAACAGTTGACTCACTCACCCCAAACATATGATTCCGAGACAGTTCACCATTGTCAATTCACCGTCAAAACATGGACGATTCCCCATCAGGACAATTCGCACGTTGGACGATTCCCCGTCATTCTATAAATATACTTACTGATTAATAATACTTTAGTAACTAATTTTCAGGGGGATTTTTTAACTCATATGAGTAAAAAACTAGTGTACTTGCTAAATAAACTGATATGTAAATAAATGACGGGGAATCGTCCAGACGGCAAATTGTCTCCGACGTTCCTTCCCTAAGTTTGTCCAACACTTTAACTTTCTTTGTCAGCGACATCACTTTACAAACCCACATTGGTGTGTTACCACATGCATCGCTAGCACTACGCTTTGGTCTCATGTTGGCAAACAAGGCAAGCAATCACTGGAAGGCAGAAAAATAAGCCACAAATAATGATTCGCGAGTCATGCACGGTTCGACTGTCGGATTCAAACTGACTGTGTGGTGCATGGTAGACTGACCTCCCACCCATGCACACACACACACACACACACACACACACACACACACACACACACACACACACACACACACACACACACACACACACACACAGAGGGAGTCATCGGAGGTAGACGTTTGTCATCGGCGCTCCGTACCAACCAACAAGGCCAGAGGCATTACCTAAATTAGTATCCTTGAATGAGTCAAGCTCTGTACCAGGTTAGACTAAATGATTTTCATTATTAAAAGGAAAAGAAGTAATAAGTTTAAACAAGACTAGTTCAAACAGAACGAATAACCATGAGGAAAAAAAATGCGCTGAGTCAGCTGGGTTTGTTTAGACTACAGCAACACGGGGAAAGTGTACATACTCTGTAAGTACATACTCTGTTCATTTAGTATTACAATATGGATACATACTTCAGTAAAACAAATTTGGAAAAGAAAAGGGATAAAAGTAAAAAGCAAAATGATGATTTCTACCAAGAACTGGTTGAAGTGGAGACTCACAATAGACTGGTTGAACGTGTACACAAACTAGAAATGGCTTTTAATAATGAAATTGATGAAATAAAGAAGCAAATGCACTTGCAAAAGGAAGAGATAGAAAAACTAGGAAGGGAGGCCAATAAGAAAGACACAACCATCAGTGAACTAACAGTGGAATTGAGTATGCTTAAGAAGAAAGTGAGTGAAATGGCAAGTACAGTACTCAATCACGAGAGTGTTATGGAAGAGTTCAAAAATGACACAGAGACAATTAGGCAAGCAAGCAGTCTTATGGACCAGAGCAGTGATATGGAGGAGAAGATAACACAGGTGAATGAAGCTGTGCAGAGCTACAAAAATGATGTAGAAACCACGTGTGCTGAAATGGTGAAAGTAAAGAAAGACTTAGAAACAAGGGTGGAGGAAAAAAGCATTAAAAAGGAAGTGAAAAGAATAATCCAAAACAATCCAAAATTAGTCAGAGATTCAGTAGAGATAAACAAATCAATAGTAATCACTGGTATAGAAGAGGAAGAAGTTAAAAACAAGATCACTAGAGACAAAAAGGAGATGGCAAATGTAATGAGCTTAATGAAAGAAGTATCAGAGGAAATCTGTAGTAAAGACATAGAGGAACACAAAAGGTTAGGGAAATACGAGAAAAGCAAGACAAGACCTCTAAAGGTGACTTTCCAGAGTGTAAACACTGTGGAAGAGATACTAAAAAATGCAAAGAATGTTATGGAAAAAGAGGAGTTCAGAAATGTATGGATAAAACGATGCCTAACACAAGAGGAACTGGAATTACTGAAAGAGAAAAGGGAGGAAGCAAAAACAAAAAATGAGGGAAGATCAGAAGAGGAGAAGAAGAAATTTTTTTTACAAAGTAATAGGATTGCAGGTACGAAAGTGGTACACAAACAGGATGGAAGAATAAGGAGGAAGGTAGTAGAACCATGTCATGACAAGTATATAAACAAGATGATAAAGTTGATGTACTCAAATATGGATGGAATGGTATCTAAATTACTAGAGATGAATGATTATGTCAGAGAAAATGAACCACAAATAATATGCCTAACTGAGACAAAATTAACACCAAGGATATCCAATGACATACTAAACTTAGAGGAATACAATATATGGAGAAGAGACAGAAATTTAAAAAAAGGAGGAGGAATTATAATATTAACTAAGAAAAATCTAAAAGTCAAGGAAATAAAACTAGATATACCATCACAAGTAGAACTGATTGCAGTAGAGATCGACACATCTGAAGGTAAAGTAATTGTAGCCAATTTGTATGTGCCACCCAGATCAAACACATGGGAAAGAGACGAATATGAGGACCTGGCAGAGAGCACAATTCAAAGTATAAGATCATTGCTACATAAAATGGAAGAGAAATCGGAAAGAATTATACTAACTGGGGACTTCAATACAAATATAAATTGGAATACTCTAGATATAAATAGCCAAGAAAGCTGTTGGGACCAAAAGCTCCTGGATCTCATACGAGAGTTTTTCTTAACGCAACATGTGAGGGAAACCACCAGAAAAAGAGGGCTTGATGTACCTTCAGTGCTAGATCTAATATTTACTAGGCAAGAAAATGATATTGACAGTTTAATATATCACCCTTCACTCGGTAAAAGCGATCATGCAGTACTAAATTATAGCTTCAGGATAGCATATGACATAGTAAACAGCAATGACAGTTACAAAAAGAGCCTAAACTATAAAAAGGGAAATTATCAAGACCTAAAGAAGTATTTCTTAGAAGTTGTTGGGAAAATGAGCTTAGAGGACAAGATTTAAATGCTGTATATAAAAACTTTTGTGAATTTTATGAACTAGGAGTCCAGAAGTACATCCCACAGCACAAAGAAGCAGATAAGAAAATACAGAAATGGTTCAATACAGAATGTAAAAAATCAAAAGAAAGAAGAGATTTGTTGTGGAATAGATACAGAAGACACAATAGTGAAAGGGCGTATAATAATTACAAACAGGCAAGAAACGACTATACAAGAATAAGGAGGGAAGCCCAAAAACAGTTTGAGGAGGATATAATAAATAAAAGTAGTGATCAGCCAAAGCTGTTTTACAGCTATATCAGAAGCAAAACCAAAGTAAAAGATATAATACAATCCATTACAGACGAGGGAATCACTTATACACAAATATAAGTAATCCCTCTAATATCTGAACGCCCAATATCCAAACATCCCCACTAACCGGACATAATCGTCCTGGGATCCAATATTCCCAAAATGGGCCAAAAACCGCAAAAAATTCGAAAAAATTCTGACTTTTTTCCCTCCCGTAATTTGAAATTTCCACCTGGCGCCGAACAGCTATTACACCATGGTCCCTTCACCCCTTCCTTCCTCCCCCTCCCCCCTCCCCTGTCAGGTTGCCATTTGGTATTTTTCATTACCAAGTGTTGGCCAATTTGGTAATGAAAAATTCGTTTGGTAATGAATCAGAATAATGCATTACCAAATGGATTTTTCACATGTATGAGGATACACAGGATGGAGATGGTGGATTGTTTGCTCTCTCTGATTTTTTTTTTTTTTTTTTTTTTATGCGAGGAAGAAGGAACCAAAGGCCATGAGCCCGCAGTAACAGTTCCCTCCAAGAGAAAAACAAAATACAATAGAGAGCCAAATTCAAGATTCGATCATTTTGAGATGCCTGGACACACTGCATTTGAAAGACTGGAGATCATAAGCAGCAGGAAATACAGACAGAGGGAGACAGTTCCAGAGCTGACCTGTTGCATAAATGAAAGACTGGGAGTAACAGTTAACTCTTGCATTAGAGAGTTGGACAGAAAAGGGATGAGAGTTTGCTGCCAGACGGGTCCTACGCGCCCGTCATAGAGGTGGAGGAATGCAAACAGACAGTTCAGAGGAGCAGTGACCATTAAAGTAGCGATAGAAAAGAGATAAAGATGCAACAGTGCGGCGAAGAGACAGAGGTTGAAGGGAGTCAGTAAGAGGAGGAGAGCTAATGAGACGAAATGTCTTTGACTCCACCCTATTGAGAAGAGCTGTGTGTGGGGAGCCTCCCCACACATGAGAGTTGTACTCCACACAGGGGCGGATAAAACCCCTGTATAGAGTCAACAATTGTGCAGGGGTAAAGAAAGAGCGGAGTCGGCTTACACCTTTTTACCCAATCTCTTGGAAGCAGATTTTACAAGAGATGTAATATGATCTTTCCAAGATAAGTCCCGAGTAAATGAAACCCCAAGCATGTTCAAGGATGATGCAGGATTAAGCTGAATATTATTAAACATTAGTGGGTATACCTGTGGAAGATTTTGTCGGGTTGATAGGTGTAAGAACTGAGTCTTAGATGCATTAAAAAACAACCATATTATTTTTACCCCAGTCAGAGATATGAGCCAAGTCAGACATTAGGTGTGCCATAGCCTCATCCCTTGTTTGTTGAAGTAACTGTTGAGATGAGCGTTGCCGGAACCGAATGGAAAGGTGAAGGGTGGAGTCATCAGCATATGAGTGGATAGGGTTAGATGTACAGCTTAGAAGATCATTGATGAATAAAAGGAAGAGAGTTGGTGATAGGACAGAGCCCTGAGGAACACCACTGTTGATAGATCTAGGAGAAGAATGATGGCCGTCTACAATAACGGCTATAGAACGACCAGAAACGAAGCTAGCGATGAAGGCACAGATAGAAGGATAGAAACCGTAGGAGGGCAGTTTGGAAATTAAAGATTTATGCCAGACTCGATTGAAAGCCTTTGAGATGTGAAGTGCAATGGCAAAGCTTTCGCCAAAGTCCCGAAAGGAGGATGACCAGGAGTCTGAAAGGTAGGTGAGAAGATCGCCAGTGGAGCGTCCCTGACGGAACCCATACTGACGATCGGAAAGAAGGTTGTGATAGGAAAGATGCCTTAAAATTTTTCTATTGAGAATTGACTCAAAAACTTTTGAAACACAGGACGTTAAAGCAATTGGACGATAGTTGGAGGGTTGGGAGTGGTCACCCTTCTTTGGGACTGGCTGAATGAGAGCAAACTTCCAGCAAGAAGGAAAGGTACAAGTTGACAGACAAAGGCGAAAGAGTTTGCCTAGGCAGGGTGTAAGCACAGAAGCACAGTTCTTGAGAACAACAGGAGGGACCCCATCAGGCCCATATGCCTTGTTAGTACTGAGGCTAGTGATGGCAGAAAATACATCAACTGAAGAAATTTTAATGTCAGCCATGAGGATGTTAGAGGAGGGAAGAGATGGAGGAACAGCACCGGAATCGTCTAAGGTGGAATTGGAGGAGAAAGTCTGTGTGAAGAGATCTGCTTTATCAGTAGAAGAAATAGCTACAGAACCATCAGAGTAGATAAGAGGAGGGAAGGATGATGAGGTAAAGTTGTTAGAAAGATTTTTGGCAAGGTGCCAGAAGGAGCGGGAAGAATTCGAGTTGGAGAGTTGAGAGCATTTAGTATGGATGAAATTATTTTTAGTAGAGCGAAGAACAGACTTAGCACGATTCCGGGCAGAAACGTAAAGATGATGTGATTCAGGGGTTGGTTGGCTCCAGTACCTTTTGTAGGCCCTCTCCTTGTTGCGGACAGCATTAGAACAAGCGTGATTAAACCAAGGCTTTCTTGCATTAGTCAAAGGATATGAGAAAGGAATGTATGCTTCCATGCCCGAGAGAATAACCTCCGTAATGCACAAGGCACACTCAGATGGCTCACGGCCATGGAAGCAATAATCATTCCAGGGAAAATCAAAGAAGTACTGCCTGAGGGCCTCCCAGTCCGCGGCTCCAAAATGCCACAGACGACGTTTCCCTGGAGGGTCCACAGGCCGTACCGGAGTGATAGGACAGGTTAAGGTAATAAGGTTGTGATCGGAGGAGCCCAACGGAGAGAAAAGATTAACAGAGTAAGCAGAAGGATTAGTTGTGAGGAAGAGGTCAAGTATGTTGGAGCTCTTTCCAAGGCGGTCAGGGATACGGGCAGGGTGCTGTACAAGCTGCTCTAGGTCATTAAGGATAGAGAAGATGTAGGCTTGTTCACCAGGTGGATCCGTGAAAGGAGAGGAGAGCCAAAGGTGGTGGTGAACATTGAAGTCTATTAGAATGGAGATTTCAGAGAAAGGAGAAATGGATAGAATGTGTTCCATCATAGAAGTAAGATAATCAAAGAATTTTTGATAGTCAGTAGAATTAGGGGATAAGTAAACAGCACAGATATATTTAGTCAGAAAATGACAGGAAAGCCGAAGCCAGAGTGTAGAGAATTCAGAAGAATCGAGTTCAGGAACACGAGAGCAAGATAAGTCGTTGCGTATATATACACAACAGCCACCTTTGGCTTTGAAATGAGTATAGAGAAAGTAGGAGGATACTGAAAAGGGTTTGCTGTCATTTGCCTCAGACAGCTGAGTCTCCGTTAGAAAAAGAAGGTGAGGTTTAGAGTAGGAGAGGTGGTGCTCAACAGAGCGAAAGTTAGAGGAAAGGCCACGAATGTTGCAGAAATGAAGAAGAAGAGAGTCAGACAGTGGTTCCAGGCACCTCGAGTCATCACCGGGAGAGGGGCGGATGGTGGGGGCATTTATGGTCCCCCCCCCCTGGGGACTCCGAGGCTTGGTGAGTAGGCACCATTTTAGTTGAATTTGAATAGGAAGTGTAGTGTGTACTGTGCATGTAGTTTGGTGTAGATAGTTAGAGAAATTTGTACTGGAGAGCATGCTGGCCTACTCTCTGTGTAACTGAGACACTGAAAAAGTTCAGCAAAAGGGGATGGTCAGGAACTAGTCCTGAGGGCTGATGAAACGGGAGCTCCAGCACTCCCTGTCATCAGCTTTCCATCCACCTCGGGAGTACTGCCCTGCTCGACTGGTGCTACAGTCTACAGTCTACCCTACATAGTTTGAAAATAATCAACATGGTGTTAATTATAAGGAGAGTGATTACATGTATTTCCACTTGTATATATAATTAGTGAAGAATAAATGCTAGCTTTACGAATTTGGTAATGAAAAGTTAAATTTGGTAATGAAAGTTGAGGAGATTGGTAATGTAGCCGTTGCGATCTGGCAACTCTGTTACCCCGCCATCATCAACAGCCACAGTCTAACTCCGATTGAGAGCAGATGCTCATAGCAGTGCAAGCCACATGTGCTTGTTTTTTGTGAATAAACAGTGAATAAACTGCAATACCTAGCCACTAGAACACACAGGAATTTACAGTGTTGTGCAGTGTTAAGAAATTAGAATTTAGAGTGCAGAGGATTAACTGTGGACTGCAAACTGGCGGTTCAAACCAGTCCAGGAGCAAGGGACTTGTAAGTACCCAGAATGTTTAATATTGTATAAACTCACCTCTAAAACCTCATTTTATGGTTCTTTTGCATTTATTTCAGTCTTTTATGTCCCTTATTGGTGTGATTTGGGTCTTAAATAGGTGCAATTCATGTCCAGAGGGAGTTGTATGGGTGTTTTTCTGCGTTAGGGTCCATAAGTACAAGTCCATAAGCTGGGGCCCAATATCCGGACAGGACCACTATCCGGACCTGCCTATGGCTCTATTACGTTGGATATTGGAGGGATTACTGATATAAATACAGTACACAGTAATCCATTTAAGACCCGGACACCCCAACTCCCAGACATTTTGGGCTTGGGTCCAAAAATGGCCAAAAAACGTCAAAATGCAAAAAAAAAAAAAAAAAAATAAGAAGCCGATATGTACTCATCCCTACTCTAAATTTGCTGTGTGGTGATGAACAGCTGTGTTTTGGTGTGTAGTTCCGGCGACGTCCGCAAGAGCGCCCCTGCACCCTCCCCACTTCCTGCCTACCTACCGTCTTGACTGCACGCCCATTGCTGTGGCCGCCCACGTGCTTGCTTTTGTGGTGGACAGTGAGTAAACTGCAATACCTCACCACTAGACCACATGGGAATTTACAGTGTTGTGCAGTGTTAAGAAATTAGAATTCAGAATGCAAGGGATTAAGTGCAGAGTGCGACACTACCTTGTTGCAACTGGCATGGCACAAGTAAGAACAGAATGTGCAGTGTTAAACAATTATAATTGGCAGTGCAATGGATTAAGTGCAGCGCAACACTCTTTTACTGTACGTGCTTCAAATGCACTTTCACCACTGTCAGAGGCATAGAGGAGGTGGGTTAATCTTCGTGACAGTCACAGATGTGTCGTAAGTACCCTGTACACTGCTAAACATTTTCCATGCTCACTTCTAATTCCTCAGTCTTTGGTTCCTTTTCATTTATTTTATGATTTCTGTCCCTTATTTGTGTGAATAGGGTCTTAAATAGGTGCCGTGCATGTCCAGTAGGGAGTTATTTAGGTGGCTTTCAAAGTTAGGTTGGGTTGGGGTCTATAAGTACCTGTCCAGGGGCATTTTTCACAAGTCCCGGACAAAACCACGTCCTGGACATGCCTTTGGCTCAATTACGTCAGATCTTGGAGGGATTACTGTATGTACTCGGTGCTACCCAAAACTTCCAGTAATTTGAATATTGTAGGAAAATAAGTCACCATACCTCCTAGTTCTCACTGTTGCCTTCAAAGTAGTCCCCTTGGGCATGTATGCAATGGTCCCAGCATTTTTTCCACGAATCCATGCATCCTTAGAAGGCTTCAGGCGTGATGGTCTTGAGCACCTCCTGCGATTCTGTCTGCATCTCCTCAGTCGAGTCAAATCGATGCCTTTTCAGTCATAATTTCTGCTTGGGAAACAGGAAAAAGTCACAGGGATCAGGGTCAGGAGAATAGGGTGGGTGGGGAATGACTGCCATGTTAGTGGAAGCCAGGAACTGACCGACAACAGTTCAAGTGTGGGCAGGGTCATTGTCATGATGCAGGACCCAGTCCTTGTTCTTCCGCTGTTCTGGACGTTTGCGACGGATGTTCTCCCTCAGATGCTGCAAAACTTCACAGTAAAACTTTCCGCTGACAGATTGACCGGGTGGGACGAACTCCTTGTGAGCAGTCCCTTGGATATCGAAGAAAATGGTCAGGATCGACTTCACATTGCTGCGCCATTGCAAAATGCCAAACCGTCTACACACCACGTTACAGTAGTAAGCATAGGTCAACAACACATCCACTCACAGACGTGGCCAGGGCCACACTGATGCACAAGGGGTGCTGCTGACTCTTCCTAGCGGCAAGAGGCAAAACTGCCAACGGTTGGCTCCGTCTGTTCAAATTACTGGAACTTTTAGGTAGCACCTCAAGTATTTAGTATATATATATATATATATATATATATATATATATATACAGGTAAGCCCTTAATTCACGCGAACTTTTTTCACGCGATTTCGGTTATCCACGAATTTTTTGTACAATAATTAAAACATAAAATTATAGTATTCAAATTAATAATTTTAATATACAAGAGAAATAAATAAGATATAAAAATGCCTACCTGCTGCCCGTGTGCATACATATATGTATGTGCGTGTGTGTGTGTGTGTGTGTGTGTGTGTGTGGGAGGTCGGTCTACCACGCACCACACAGTCAGTTTGAATCCAACGGTCGAACCATGCATTACTCACGAATCGTTATTTGTGGCTTATTTTTCTGCCTTCCAGTGATTGCTTGCCTTGTCTGCCAACATGTTGCCTAAGCGTGGTGCTAGTGATGCATGTGGTAACACACCAAAACGGACTCGTAAAGTGATGTTGCTGACAGAGAAAGTTAAAGTGTTGGACAAACTTAAGGGAGGAATGTCGGCGCCAATTCTCCGCCAGGACAATTCCCCGTCATTTATTTACATACCAGTTTATTTAGCAAGTACAATACACTAGTTTTTTCCTTATATGAGTTATAAAATCCCCCTGAAAATTAGTTATTAAAGTATTAATTAATCAATAATAAGTATATTTATAGAATGACAGGGAATTGTCCATGTTTTGATGGTTAATTGACTTCATGGTGAATTGTCTCTGAACCATGTGTTTGGGGTGAGTCAACTGTTCTTACAATAAAGAAGGCAGAACGTAGCATACTGGAGGCAGTGAGGGCCAGTGCACCAGACTGCTGAAGTGTCTCCACCTACGCCTGTGAACTGGCTTGGAACGTATGTTTGGGGTCAATGAGTCAACTGTTTGGACAATAAAGAGGGCAGAATGTAGCATATGGGAGGCAGTGAGGGCTTGTGCACCAGACTGCTGAAGTGTCTCCACCTACGCCTGTGCTTGTCAGGTTTCAGTGTTAAATTTCTTACATTTTTGTTGTTTTTCATATTTTATGCTAGTTTATAAGGTGTAAGGAGTGCATAAACAGTATTATTCAGATGTAATATACTTAGTAGACATGCATAATTATGTGCACACAAGGGCAGAACGTATACGTGAATTTACCACATACGCAAAGGGTCTGGGAATGTAACCCTCGCATGAATTAAGGGCTTACCTGTATATATATATATATATATATATATATATATATATATATACAGTATATATATATTTTTTATCACATCAACTGGCTGGTGTATATTTCTATTAATGCATGGATGGCTGTCGGCAGTCAGTACACGTGTACTTTGCCCCTCCAGGCGCCTCTCCCCTACCTTACTTTGTCCCTCCCTGCATCTCCCCCACCCTCCTCAGTTGCCCTGGGTATGTCCCCTCACCCCTTCCACCCCCAGCCTCTGCCCCACCTCTGTCCCAGCTAGCCCCTCCCCACACCCTCAGGTGCATGAGAGAGCCTGCCACTCCGCTCTTGAAGAGTTTGACGATCTTTTGAAACATTTCCACAAAATATGAATATGTCCTCAGATGTGAACCGGCGTCAAGAGGTTAATCAGCATAGAATCATTTACTTTGTCTAATTTCTGAAAACTTTGAAACAGTGAAATGAAAAAGTCACCATTCATCTAAATGGCACCCACCTATGGCTGTCACCCAGGGCAGACCACCCCCCCTTGCCCTCCCCAGCCTCTGCCCCACCTCTCTCCCAGCTAGCCCCTCCCCACACCCTCAGGCACATGAGAGAGCCTGCCACTCCACTCTCGGTGAGTTTGGCACTCTTTTGAAACATTGCCACAAAATATGAATACAGTATGTCCTCAGATGTGAACCAGCATCTGTTAACCATATGTCCTCAGACGTAAACCAGCGTCAAGGGGTTAAGCAGCATAGAATCATTTACTTTCTGTGTAATTTCTGAAAACCTTGAAACAGTGAAATGAAAATGTTACCATTCATCTAAATGGCACCTTCCTATGGCTGTCACCCAGGGCAGACCCCCCCCCCTTGCCCCCCCCTTAGTATGCCACTGCTCAACACTCTGAAAGTCCCCCATTTTTATATAGTTTTATTTTTGAAGGCTCCAACATGCATGCATGTGTTGGCCTTGGTCACCTAATGATGGCTATCTATTCTGCTCTATCTCTGGCAGCTTCTCTATTCAGTCCCTTATCTCTGAGGTCACACTCAATGACCTCTTCCCCGGTCTTGCCTCTCACAACGCTACCCCTAACATTAACACTTCTCACTTTCTTCATCCAGTTATCATCCCCCATCCTCCCCACATACCCAAACCATCTAAATCCACCTCTCCTTATCACAACACCAATACACTACAGTCCCATCCTACCTCTCAACTCATCCATTGTAAACCTAGCCCTCCCAGGCCTCGGATTCAAGGGCGCACTGCACATCCACCTAATCATTATCATTTCTGTATGTTTTAGCCTGTGAATATCCCTTCCATTACTGCCTAGGTCTCACTACCATACAGCATTACATTCCTAATTCATTCTGCATACAAAGATCCCTTAGCACATAGGCAGAGCTCTCTCAGTGTCAAGAGAGGCAACAGCCCCCTGAACTTCTTCCAACCACCCCTCACTCTAGCAACAGAGCTAGCTCTAGGCCCACCTCCATCACATAACATGTCTCCCAGATAACAAAACTCTTCCACACACTTACGAGACTCACCAGCAAGTTCAATTCTTTCAGGCCTGACAATCTCCACCTGCTCTCCCCGAACACACTGCACACATGAAATCAACATTATCTTGCAGTCAACCTCTAATACTACTGCATCTCTTATGTTTCTATAACGGCAGGTTTTCTCTACCTGTATTGTAGTAAAGTATAGTACTAGTAGTGGAATTACAATATCAAATGCAGTGCAGTATGCCATATGTGCAGGATCAGAAGTGATAGTATGTAAAAGAATCACAAAACTCATGCCATTTTGTAATTAACAAGTGTGTAAGTACGAGAGAGAGAAAGAGTTGAAAAGTACTGTAAATCAACATTTATAAAGGTGAATTATGGAGATGAATTTGTGCATGTAACTATTAGTTCAGTAGCAGAGTATACATCAATATACTATGTGTCATGTATTGAAACAAAATACTTCGACATTACTAAATAAATACCAAGAACTCGGGTCTCTAAATAAATACCAAGAACTCGGGTCTCAAGCTGTCAGGCATAGCATCGCTTGTTATGCCTCCTCCAAGCTTTGTGCATAGACTCACCATACAGCCCCCATGACAGGTTCATTGTGGGTTGAAATGAGACAATATAAAAAAAATTTGGCCCCATATGACCTTGACCGTTGACCCTTTTGACCTTGCTAATCCAATCAATTCATCATCCCTTTGAACTGTATCACTGACAGATGTTTGGTCAAAATTCTTTTGAGGGGTTCAGGAAATATCATGCCCACACCCATATGACTTCAACCTTTGACCCCTTGACCTTGCTGAACTAACCAGTACATCGTCCCTTCATACTGTACATCACTGACAAAAGTTTGATCAAAATCCATCGTGAAATTCAGGAGATATTCAGTGTTTTAAAGACACAGAGAGTAGGCCAGCATGCTCTCCAATACAAGTTCCTCTTACTGTCAGCACCAAACTACATGCACATTACAAACTACACTTCCTATTCAAAATTAGCAAAATGGCATCTCAGCAGCAAGCCTCGGAGTTCCCAGAGGGGAGGGGGGACTGTAAATGTCCCCACCATCTGCCCCTTTCCCGGTTGAGACCCAGCAAGATGCTTGGAACCACTGACACTTCTTCATTTCTGCAACATTCGCAGCCTTTCCTCTAACTTTCTGTCTGTTGAGCACCACTTCTCCTCCTCCAAACCTCACCTTCTCATCCTAAACTGAGACTCAACTGTCTGAGGCAGCTAATAGCAAACCCATCTCTGTATCCTCCAACTTTCTCTATATTCATTTCAAAACCAAAGGTGGCTATTGTGGATATGTATGCAACGATATATCTTGCTCTCGTGTTCCTGAACTTGAAACTTCCGATTTCTCTACTTTGTGGCTTTCCTGCCATTCTCTGACTAAATATATGTGTGCTATTTACATCCATCCATCCATCATCCAATCCTATGTTGCCCCATGAGGACCGTAGGAGCCCAGGGCTAGGCAAGTTGGTCCTGCATTTAAGATGAGAGTGACCAGCCTTACTCATCCCTAAGTGGCATTACGTAAGCAATAAACCCCGGCCACCCCTTGGCTATAAACCTTCACCAGCTCAATCCGATTGGAGCGCCGTAATTACCCACTAAACCACCAGGCACCAAAATTTGGTTATATGGTTACCATCCAGTGTAGTAAATGGTTTCCTGGTGTACAGGAAACCATTTGGCTTGTCACTCAGTGTTGAGTCGCCCACAGGCAGAAGGAAAAGGAAAGAATGAAGGAAAGAAAGAAGGGGGAGCATAAAGTCACCCAGAGGCAGAAGGATGAGGAAAGAATGAAGGAAAGAAAGATGGAAGGGGGAGCATAAAGTCACCTAGAGGCAGAAGGATGAGGAAATAATGAAGGAAAGAAAAACAGAAGAGGATGAAAGGAAAGAAGGATGGAGGAGAGAAGAGGGCAGACACCCGAGAGCAGCACTACATCGAGTGAGTGGATGGTAAGTGCCCCCACCTACTACACTTATCCCCTAATTCACCTGACTGAAAAAATTCTTTGACTGTCTTACTTCTATGATGGAACACATCCTATAAATTTCTCTTTTCTCTGAAATCTCCATTCTAGGAGATTTCAATGTTCACCACCACCTGTGGCTCTCCTCTCCTTTCACTGATCCACCTGGTGAACAAGCCTACTTCTTTTCTATCCTTAATGACCTAGAGCTACTTGTACAGCATCCTACCAGTATCCCTGACCGCCTTGGAGAGAGTTCCAACATACTTGACCTCTTCCTTACGACCAATCCTTCTGCTTATGTTGTAAATCTTTTCTATCTGTTGGGCTCCTCCGATCACAACCTTATTATTTTAACCTCTCCTGTTGCTCCAATATGGCCTGTGGATCCTCCAAAGAAATATCTGTTGTGGAACTTTAGAGCTGCTGATTGGGAGGGCCTCAGACAGTACTGTACTTTGATTTTCCCTGGAATGATTATTGCTTCCATGGCCAAGAGCCATCTGAGTGTGCCTTGCGCATAATGGAGGTTATTCTCTTGGGCATGGGAGTATACATTCCTTTCTCATACCCTTTGACTAATGCAAAAAAAAAACTTGGTTTCATTACGCTTGTTCCAATGTTGTCCACAACAAGAAGGCCTACAAAAGGTACAGGAGCCAACCCACTCCTGAATCTCATCTCTTTTATGTTTTTGCCTGGAATTGTTCTAAATCTATTCTTCACTCTACTGAAATTGATTTCATCCGTAACAAATGCTCTGAACTCTCCAACTCAAATTCTTTCCACTTCTTCTGGCACCTTGCCAAAAATCTTTCTAACAACTTTACCTCATCATCCTTCCCTCCCCTTTTCCATCCTGATGGCTCTGTAGCTACTTATTCTTTTGATAAAGCAGAACTCTTCACTCAGACTTCGTCCTCCAATTCCACTGAAGATGATTCCGGCGCTGTCCCTCCATCACTTCCCCCCTCTGACTTCCTCATGGCTGACATTAAAATTTCTTCCATTGTTGTTTTCACTGCCATCACTGACCTCAATACTAAGAAGACATATGGGCCTGATGGGGTCCCTCTTGTTGTCCTCAAGAACTGTACTTCTGTGCTTACACCCTGCCTAGGTAAACTCTTTTGCCTTTGTCTATCAACTTGTACCTTTCCTTTTTGCTGGAAGTTTGCTCTCATTCAGCCTGTCCCAAAGAAGGGTGACCATTCCCAGCCCTCTAACTATCGCCTAATTGCCTTAAAATCCTGTATTTCAAAAGTTTTGAGTCTATTCTTAACAAAAAAATTTTAAAGCATCTTTCCTGTTACAACCTTCTTTCTGATCGTCATTATGGGTTCCACCAGGGACACTCCACTGGCGATCTTCTCACCTACCTTTCAGATTCCTGGTCACCTCCTTTCGGGACTTTGGTGAAAGCTTTGCCATTGCACTTGACATCACAAAGGCTTTCGATCGAGTCTGGCATAAATCTTTAATTTCCAAACTGCCCCCCTACGATTTCTATCCTTCTGTCTGTACCTTTTTCTCTGGCTTCCTTTCTGGTCATTCTATAGCTGCTGCTGTAGACAGCCACCATTCTTCTCTTAGAGCTATCAGTAGTGGTGTTCCTCAGGGCTCTGTCCTATCACCAACTCTCCCTCTTTTCTTCATCAGCGACCTTCTAAGCTGTACATCTAACCTTATCCACTCATACGCTGATGACTCCACGCTTCACTTTTCCATTCGCTTCCCACAGCATCCATCACAGCAGTCACTTCAACAAACAAGAGATGAAGCTATGGTACACCTAGTGTCTGACTTGGCTTATATCTCTTAATGTGGTAAAAATAATCTTGTTGTTTTTAATGCATCAGAAACTCAGTTCTTACATCCATCAGCCCAACAAAATCTTCCCCAGGAGTGCCTTCTTATTTAAACAATATCCCACTTAATCCTGCATCATCTTTAAACATACTGTACTTATGATTTCATTCTCTTGGGATTTATCTTGGAAAGAACATATTACGTCACTCGTAAAATCTGCTTCCAAGAGATTACGTGTGCTAAGACAACTCCATCCCTTCTTTGCCCCTACACAGTTGTTGACTTCATACATGGGTTTTATTTGCCCCTGTGTAGAGTACAACTTTCATGTGTGGGGAGACTCCCCACATACAGCTCTACTCAACAAGCTGGAGTCAAAGGTTTTTTGTCTCATCAGCTTACCTCCTCTTACAAGCTTCCTTTAACCTGTGCATCTTTGCTGTACTACTGCATCTTTATCTCTTTTCTGTCGCAACTTCAATGGTCACTGCTTGTCTGAACTGTCTGCTTGCATCCCTCCTATACTACGGTGTGCACGTAGCACCCGTCTAGCAACAAACGCTCTTCCCTTTTCCATCCAAGTCTTTAATGCAAGAGTTAACCATTACTCCCAGTCCTTCATGTATGCAACAGATCAGCTCTGGAACTGTGTCTCTCTGTCTGTATTTCCTACTGCCTGTGATCTCCAGTCTTTCAAACACAGTGTGTCCAAGCATCTCAAAATGAACAGTTTTTGAATTTGTCTCTTATCTTTTTTTTATTTTCCCCCATGGAGGGAACAATTTACAGGCTTCTGGCCTTTGGTTCCTTCTTTCTTGCATAAAGAAAAAAAAAATGACCTTGACTTTGGATGAGTTTGGGAGAGTGTGTAAAAAACGGAATATAATGGTGAATGTAGGGAACAGTAAAGTGATGGTTTTTGAGAGAGGTGAAGTCAGTGAATGTACAGTGAGGTTGGATGGTGAGGAAATGGAAAATGTGAGGACATTTAAGTACTTTGGGAGTGTGATGAATAAGGATGGAAATTTGGAGGGTGAAGTGCTTGAAAGGGTACAACAAGGAAGTAAGGTTGCTGGTTCCTTAAAAACAGTGATAAGAAACAGGGAAGTGAGCATGGATGTGAAGAAGTTACTACATGACAGTATTGTGATACCGACTCTAATGTATGGAAGTGGAGCTTGGACGCTGTTGGAAGGACACAAGTCAGGAGTGAGAACAGTGGAAATGAGTTATTTAAGAGGAGCCTGTGGAGTCACATGGAGAGACAGGATGACAAATGAGGATATAAAGGAGCGTTGTGGTGTGGATATGGATGTGATAGGAAGCGTTATGAGGAACACACTGAGGTGGTTTGGCCATGTGGTGAGGATGGAGGGTGAGAGACTGACAAGGAGAGTGTATGTGAGTGAGGTGGAGGGGGAGGCCGAGGACGAGATGGAGGGATGGAATGGAGAGGTATATGAGAGAGAGGAGTGTGAGTTGGGAGAAGGGCAGTGAAATGGCGGGGACAGGGCGACATGGAGGCGATTTGTTTGTGGCCACCCCGTACTGGATTGAGCCCTCTGGCAATAGATAGATAGACTTTGGCCTAATTAGTTCATCATCCCTTCATACTATAGCACTGACAAAAGTTTGGTCAAAATCTTTCGAGAGGCTCAGGGGGTATTATGCCTACACCCATATGACCTTGACTTTTGACCCTGCTGACCTAATCAGCTCTTTATCCCTTCATACTGTATCATCATCTTCATCATCATCCGGACTTCCTTTCCCACCCTAGGGCAGGGTGAGGAGTAGCAACGTCCAGACAGCCCAATTTTGCCCAGTCCAATGGGCCACACATTCACTCATCATTCAATACCCCAGAATCCTGGCTCTATCTGATACACCAAAAAACTTTCACCATTTTCTGTAGCATCACATACGCATATCCGATAGAGTAAATCAGTGACAAAAGTTAAGTCAAAATTACCTTAACGGAGATATAGGAACTGTAGGACATGCTTCAGAAAAATTTACTTAAGAGTAGTCAGAAAGAGAAAGAAACTGGAATAAAGGAGCATGAAACTGAGTAAAATGAATGATTAAGGAATCCAGGAAGAGAGTGACTGATGAGTATGGAAGAAAGATAAGTGATTAGAAGAATAAAGAAATGAAGAGATATACAGTAAATGGCAAGAGGTACTACCCGTTTTGGTAAAGTGGGGTTCTTGAATAATGGAACATTTTCAGTTTGACTTCAGATATTCTGGTAAGATACATTCCATATTGCTTTCTCATGGTTAACAAAGGATTTTTAGCCTTCAGTACAGTTTTACACATCATTTGGTATTGAAATAACTTTCCTTTCTATCTATAGTGAATTTCATTAATACCAGAGAGGGTCACCATGAACAAATCCTCTGCCATGAGGGTGCCCAGTCTCCATTTCCCATCACCCTCGTTCATAAAACTTTCCACCATGCCCCTCTACCTCATCCTTGGTTTTCCTCTCCTTCTCCTCCTCATTAACATTCTGTCTCTCTCTCTCTCTCTCTCTCTCTCTCTCTCTCTCTCTCTCTCTCTCTCTCTCTCTCTCTCAACATTTGAACATTTGGCCATTTTCTACATGCTTACATGTTCTATAATTCTGTCTTGGTTGCATCATCATATTCTTTTTCTAGATCCAAACTTTCCATAAATTTATTTAGATTGATTTATTTTGTTACTCCTTTAATGTTGTTTTATATGCTTTATAATAGTTTTTTTTTTTTTTTTCAGCTTTCAAAATCGTGGTTAAATGACACTTTAACTGAACGAAGAGTTAGTTTACAAGATCTGGTCCTGGTTCTCTCACTCAAGTTCCTACCCCCTGAAGCAACTCTAAGACGAGTTCCAACTGGAAAGTCCTCTGGGCTTTTTGGTACCAATATTGCTCTGATTTCAAGGTGAGTTAGTAATATACAAACATTTCAGTATTAGCTACATAAATTACCTCATACCAAATCATTGTATCCTCTGCATTGTAGCACAGAGGACAAGCATGTGGTGAGCATGTGGTTGTCTCGAAAGACTCATTTATCTTGGTAGTGTGGCGAATAAGAATGGTAGGTCAGACATTGAGATTTCTTGTTGCATCAGTCTGGCCTACAAGGTTATGAATTCACTCAGCTTGGATATTTGGCATCACCTTTATTTGTGAAGAAGGACCAAAATGTCCATCTTTAAAGCACTGTTGCTCCTTGTCTTTTGAGACATTGACCTAAACATTGACCCAGAGTGGCAAATTGACTCCTTTGGTAGGCTACTAATGCCTTTGCAAGATCATGGTATATTGCTGGTATGGCCAGGTGCATAATGAGCAATTACTCCATGAGACTGAGTTGAGGGCTATTACCAACATAATACATTAGTGCCAACTCTGGTGATATAGGCACACAGCCTGTTTTCCTGAGTATGACCCTCCCCACAGGTTGATCTCTTAGGGAGTTAACCCAGGGTGGAGGAGACCGATGAGTAATGTCATGGAACTCAAGGCTGGAGCAGGTTGATCATTCATGTTGAGAGGTACTATAATTAGAGGGGGAAGAATCACTGCCTGGAAGGTTACATGAAGGGACCTCCATGAGTGGAGTCAGAGGGTGAGTGAGGCAGTGCAGTCCATGGGTGCCCCCTATGATGATGATGATGATGATGATGATGATGGTCATTATCATCATTGTCATCATCATCATCAACATCATTATCAACAGCAACCACATTGAGACCCAATTTCCCATCCTCATGGGGATAGGGAGACCAAGTGCAATGCTTCTTCATATCTTTGGGAATGTGTGTCAGAGGAAATGGATATTCCAGTGTGCAGTGTCAGACTGAACCCCACACCCCTCTTGTGGTGTAGGGAGTAAGGAACTGATATTAGTCATGGGGAGAAAGGTCACCACCTGATGCACCAATGTATTCTGTCATTACCAGTATTACTATATGTTTATTAATACTAGTTTGTCAAGATTGGTTTTGACATTATTTTAATTAATGTAATGAAATTTGTTTTTGAAAATACAGTATGACAAGTATAGTGAATTAGTAATGATGCTTGTAATTGGAGGAAATTTTAGAATAATAGTAAGTAAACCTATACACATAGCAAGTACTTTGTTATGTTACTGTATACCTGTCAGTGTCAGCAGTAGCAAACTTTGTGACTTTAAAACATGTGTAGTTTAGTTTTAGAGGTTTGTAATTGACTTTTTTATGTGGTTTCTACATAGCGACAGATGCTTAATTATTGAGAATTATGTGTACAGTACTGTAAATCACAAATGAGCTGTTCATAATATGTTTCCTTTCTTAGGCGAGAAAAGAGAAGTGTTCCCTTTATTGTGACAAGATGTGTTCGAGAAGTTGAACGACGTGGAATGCAAGAAGTTGGCATATACAGAGTTTCTGGTTTAGCATCTGATATAACAAGGCTAAAAAAGTCCTTTGAATCAAGTAAGTCTGTTTTAAATGAAGTTGAATATCCATTGCATTAACAAAATTTCTCTCTCTCAGTCTCTGTCTGTCTCTGTCTGTCTGTCTGTCTGTCTGTCTCTCTCTCTCTCTCTCTCTCTCTCTCTCTCTCTCTCTCTCTCTCTCTCTCTCTCCATAAAGTGTGATCACTCCTCTTTTTTGGACACCCCCTCTCTCTCTCCATAAAGTGTGGTCACCCCCCTTTTTTTGGACACTCTGTGTAAGAGATAAAAGAAGAATAAGAATCTGTTATCTAAGGGTAAAGGAGAATGTGCTGAGATCATGGGGTCATATAGTGTAGTATATGTTAGGAAATAGGAGGGTGGGCATAGGCAGAGATAACTACCAGTAACAGTTGTATTATTAACCTCCCAGGGCACAAAGACACGATTTGCGTTCTTTGGGTGTTTCCTGGTTAAAGTACAGAGACACTAATTGAGTCCCAAAGCAGAAAAAAATTTGCCAAAAATTAAGTTTTCAGCCGATTTGCGTCAAATTGTGGTGCGTCCTAGCAGGCCAGTTTAGCCTCCAAAGTAAATACTTGGCAACACTGTCAGCCCTCTCATGGGACATTGCATATCATCTCATGGGACAGTGTGTATCAGTAATCCACAGTATCTCACCACCAGCAAGGCCGAAGGGTAGCACTCCATCCATCGTCACTTTAAACCCATCTATTTTCCCCATCTTGCCTGAGGCAGAAACCACGATTGAAATATTGCTATTGTATAGCAGTTTTGACTATACAGTGCTCGTCAGAAGTATGGAGCGCCCTGCGTCCCTCCTGAGAAACAAACCTTTCAACATTGAAAAAACATATAAATAATGCATTTTATTTACCTTTAGTGCTTCGTAGGGTAGCCTTTACGTTTCTTCACGGACCTGAGACGTCTTGGAAGTGAAAGGGCGAGGCTCCTGAGGTGCTGGAGCGGTATTTTGTCCCAGGAGTCACGAATGGCGGCTTCCAGCTTAGGCAGAGAGCTCACGTCCTTCCCTTGGAGACTCTTCTTTACGAGGTACCAGAGGTTTTCAATCGGGTTGAGGTCTGGGCTATTTCCTGGCCAGTCTGTCATGAATGATACCTCGCAGTCACGAAGCCAATTGGTGACCGATTTGGCCTTGTGAGCAGGTGCACCGTCCTGCTGAAACACTCGTGCACCTGTTAGCTCGAAGGAGTCTGGTAAATGATCACACAGAAGCTCCAGGTAAACATCCTGATTCACTCTGAGGTTCTTGGGAAGTACAACAAGCTTCCCCAAACCCTTCCCTGAAAAACAACCCCATACTATGAGTGAATCAGGATGTTTAACTGTGCTTTCTACATACCGTGGGTCAAGTGGGTCACTACCTTTGCATGCTCCTCTGTTACAGGTAACACTAAACGTTGCCTCATCAGACCACAACACTGACAACCATTGCTCCTCACCCCAATTTAGATATTTATTAGCAAAGGCAAGCCTACGAATTCTCTGGCTGCTAGAGAGAAGAGGCTTTTTCACAGGCCTGTGACTTGTGTAACCAAGCTCATGCACCCTACGAGACACTGTTCTCACTGACACCTCACCAAACACTTCTGGGTTGCTCTCCTTAATTTTCCTTGCACTCACATGAGGATTAAACTCCACTGCACGTTTTAAAACATTAACAGACCTTGGGGAAGTTTTCCTAGGCCTACCAGACCTCTGTTTCTTTGTGGGAACTTCACCACTGTTTTCCTCCCGAAACCGCGCACACCAACGATGCACTGTCGATCGTGCCACACCAACCAATTCACTAATTTCCTTTGTCTGGTGGCCTGCCTCCTTTAGAGCAATGATCTGGGATATGATTTCACTCGATAGTTCACGGGTAGGTCCATAACAAAGTTTTGAAGGCCAAAACACTGCGGGACACTCGGTAAAAAATGGCGCAATTTGAGAGGGACACTCGGCGGAGTTCCTCTCTCTCAGGCAGCCCGTGGGCGACTGAGGCGGGAACCAACCAGCGCGTCAGAAGGCCCCAGGCTACCGTGACGTCATGCTCGGAGGTCAAACTTGTGGCTCAATTCTTACCCCTAAAAATGGGTGATTCTTTTTGGGCCATAAGTATTGCGCGCCCGGCGGACAACGCTGAATACTTCTGACGAGCACTGTATTGTGAAGTGATTGTGTCTATGGAACATACATATATTGTTTGTAAAGTATTGGCACCGTTATCAGTCATTAGGCCTAGAGGCAGTCTTTACTTTAGCGGGGTTTGCCACTGTGCTTTACCCTGCCGCAAATGATGTGAATATTTTACCTATACAGTGAAGCTAATGCTTATAGTGTGTGAAACATATAGTGCCTGCATTAGTGAAATAATTGAACTACCTTAGTAGGCATTGCGTACGCCTTAGAGATACGCCATAGTCGGGAAGGGAACAGGTGTCATGTACGCCATAGTCGGGAAGGGAATAACAGAGGAGGTTTGGGATGGAATCATTGTGATAGTGATATTACTGCATATGGATTAGTGTGAAATATACGTATATAGTGCCTACACACACACACACAAACTACATAACTCCTCATCTTCAAACCCCTCAAGGTCCTGCCAGCAGTTCAACACTTCTGGAGGAAGTGAATTATCCATATTTTTTTGATTTGTACAATGACCAGTTTTTCTATATTTCTGCATTTTACACAAATAAGTATTGGTTTTTGCATATACTCATATGAGCTGGAAATAAGTACAGTTTCAGTAGCTAGCAAAAAGACTAGTGGTCATGTCAAGTTTCTGAGAGCACTGTAAAAGAGCTTATGATATTTTACATGTATACGTTGAATAAAACAAAATAAACCTATCAAGCAAAATACGTTGGTGTGGGTGAGGCAGGAAAAACTGACAGCGCACTAGGAGTTATATTGTTCTTTATCATCCGTTTACTCAAAAGTATTGGATATATCGATTTCTTGAAAGAACCATGATAAAACGCATAAACTTCTACATATGTACATGAAATAACAGTATAACATCCCTACATGTCAAGTGGGGTTGGTGGAGGATTAGTGCCCCTCCCTGTAAAACAGTTAACTCTAAGCCGTTGGCCACCCCGATTGGGATACATGGCGTCTGGCAATGAATGAATGAATGAATCTTTGATCAAAATTCATTGTTACATAGGCGGGAATATACAGTAACAGTTACTGTGCATGCATGACGAAAGTGCAGCATGTGCATGGGTACCCAGTAGTTTTGCAATTTACGTGGAAACTATGAGGTGCATGAAAAATCTGTGGATAGTATGAGAAAGCTCCTGAAATTCTACACAAGATGATGAAATAAAAACATAACCCCTGCAAGAAAACTTTTGCACTAGAGCGCCCTGAACAAAAAATCAGTTCTTTGTAGGAAGTTACTTTTAGTTTTTAGCTATTTTCTCGAAAACTAAAAATCATATCAAAAAGACGCAAACTTTATTAGCAAGCTGATGAAATTCTCTTTCTAACCTTCTAATAACAATATTTTGTATGATGGAAAACATTCGAGCTATGATGTTGGGAAGTGAGATTGACGTTCCGAAATGTTTATTCACACAGGCCTAATGTACTATTTGTACTTTTTTTTTTTTTTTTTTTTTTTAATCGGCTAGAACAAACACCAGCAAATAACATGATGTAGTTTTTATGTCAATATATATATATATATATATATTTATATATATATATATATATATATATATATATATATATATATATATATATATATATATTTGTACTTTTTTTTTTTTTTTTTTTTTTAATCGGCTAGAACAAACACCAGCAAATAACATGATGTAGTTTTTATGGCAATATATATATATATATATATATATAATATATATATATATATATATATATACACACATATATGTTTGGGTGGTGAAAATAAGGCGAGAATACGTTTTCATAGGCGTGTGGGGGGGCTGGTGGAGAGTGGGGTGGAATAAAATTGTGCACCAGAAAACATACCGAAACTTACTATGCACAGGAGCGTTAAAGCTGAAAGCACGAAGGTGTTAGTTAGAATTTAATTTTCAATGGCTATTTATGGAACACCTTTAACTGTTAGATGTGAATAGCATGCATCACATACTGAAGAGTGTATTCAGCAGTGATATAGAAAAGCCTGGCTTGCGTGATCACCACATGCGTCAGAAATTGTCATAAAATTGGGAGCTTGTCTACACCATACTATTCTCTGTTTTAATATTACTTACTGCCTTGGGAAAATGATTGTATATTATGAAAGAATGTGCACAAAAGTGAGAGTGAAAATTCAGAAAGTGAAAGAATTTTAAGTACGGTAAACCCTTAATGCTTGCGGACTTGAAGCTCTCGGATTTGATTACTTGTGGATTTTTCACTCTGGTGATAAATAATAATGAATAGTGAAATAAAATGAAAAGATGCGGAGTTTGAATGGTGCGTGCATATGTACCCTTGATAACAAGAGTATCAGCACCCTTTCAGTGCGAAATATGATACACAGCCAATGATTTATGGGAAATGACATGATTATGTTGCTTTGTATCCTTCATTAATGTTGTTATCTCATATTTTACAGATATATAGCTGGATCCGTCATAGTAATATTGTACTACATGGCAACTCAGTCATTTTTGTGAATTAAACAGGCATGCCAACACTACTGATTGAACCAGAGACAAAGCATTTCAAATCCTATCCGACCCCAAGGTGCCGATACCTTTTTTATCGAGGGTACATCACACATTGATCATAACTCATAATTACATTTTCAATAATTAATCTGCCTACAGAAAGGTGAATTGAGGAGAATGTATTGTACATTGGTGAGAATTGATGAGAATATATTGACATTACTGTACTGTATGGTATTTTAAAACCTTTTATTGTATAGTTTAATGTATTTTGCATTATGTTCATGCATAATCATTTATCATTAAAGCATCAGCAACCGTTTTCTTTATCGTGTAGGCATAGTTTCAGTGTGGGAGGAGTCACTAAATTGATGCTCGCAGATTTTCCATTCTTGCGGGGGTCTCTGTTCGCTAACCCCCTCGAGCATCAAGGGCTTACTCTAAGTGAAGATAGAATTTCTGTGGATGAGGTGAGTTTGTTTTTTTAAACTTTGCACCCAAGTGAATGGTTTCTTGTCGACAAGCTCTATACAGTAAAAGTAAGCTAACTTGTCTTAAGGAAAGTATGTACTGTACCTGAGGAATGCAGAGGTTTGGATAATGAGAGAATGTACATGTACGGTCAAATACAAAACTCCATTAACCTCCCCAGTGTCTTGCTCATTGTTGGATGATAATATGCACCTCAGTTCATTATGTCACAGTCAAGCATCTATGAATCTAGAGTTAAAATAGCGATAAGGGCGAATGGACTTCAGCATTTGAGTGTACATAGGATCCATCTCACAGAGCACTACATTGATAGTTCTGTTAATTTGCACATTCCTTTTCCTTCATGTGGATGCTATCCACCACGTTTGTTAGTGTGAGTTAGGGTGAAGATGATGATAAACATTATGTTGTTATTGCATATATTGTATTTCCTCATGTTTTGTCTTTGCCCACTGCTTCTTGTATTACTGACTGCAACTTTTAACTCTTCAGTTGATATGGATGAGAAGCCTTCACATGGTGTTTCTGTGCATCCTAGATGGTGCAGTTGTGGTGTCCACCCAGGAGCCAATCCTCCTCATATTTGTCTGCACCTTGCTGTAGGGAAGGACCCTGGTCCATCCCTGGTGAGATACTTTCTGCCATAAATTGGTACCAGACACTTACATGGTGTATTTACAGTACTGAACTGTACCTGATGGACAGCCTTACAGGAGTAGTTGCTTATCTGTGGTTGATAGTCCTGTTTGGCCAGACAGACTGGGGTTAAACAGTGACATCAACAGCAACAACTTCATCAGCTATTATTACTCTTCTCATTAGTTGCCATCATAGTTTATTTTTGCATTGAAAGAATAATGTTTGAATTTTCTCAGATCCGTATGAGGCTGAGCAGCTGATCAAGGAGGTGGACATCCACTCTGTGACTGGATTGTTAAAGCTTTTTTTGCGCGAGCTTCCTGAGGCACTCTTCACTAGTGAGCTCTACCCACGATTTTTTGAGGCATACAGTGCGACAGATGCTGAGTACCGGAAGACAACACTGTTAAAGCTTTTCACATCACTTCCTCAGTTGAATCAGTCAATTATTGCATATCTGCTGGAACACTTAGTCAAGTAAGTTAAGGGTGCCATTATGTACCCATGTACTGTACTGTACTGTACTCTGGGTCTCAAAAGTATTGGTGCACAGTATGCATGAAACGTTTGGGAACACAGAACAAAGGTCACTGAAATATTAGTGTCCAACCTACCACACGTTGGTATCCCTGATGTCAGGTGTCATATATCACCAACTAGTAGTATCCTCTTGCAAACATATAGTAAATGTTATGTTTATATAAACAGACATTGTTCTTACACATTGAGACGTTGGGCAACGTACATCAGTTGTTCAAATGTTTTTGGTAGGCTTCAGACCCCCTGTGCATTGATACTTTTGTGTCTTATAGTACATGCATACATTTTGTAAGGCACAGTTATGTGCTATTATGAGTCAGCATTTTGTTTTTCTGAGTGTCATTGTAACAGATATTCCCCAAAACATCCTTCTGTCTGTTCATTTGCACTTCACAGGCTGAAATTATGGACCAGTTTTGCTAACTGAGGTGTCAGATGAATCCTCTGCACTGACACACCCCAAGGTCACAGTTAGAGAAAAGAAAGTCAAGGCCATAGAGCAAACTTCTGTATTTACAGGCATATAGATTTTAAATTTGTATAATTAGAAAGGACATTCAAATGCAGTCATACTATATATGCCTTGAACCAAATTTTTATTTAGCCCATTAGGTTTTGGCAAATGACAAAAATCTTAAAGTACACACTTGTGTTGCTTCCCTTTTTGGACTGTAGCAACAAGCAGCTAGTATTATACCTTGTTGAGGTAAACTCACAACAAAATATATGTTTCTTGTATATGAGAGTGAAAGTTGGTCATCTGTCTGAGAAGAGTGCTTTGTCTTGAGATAGTAGTGTTTACAGGGCAAGCACACCACTTGTATTTAGGCTTCTGTATATGTTCTGGCTGGGATTATTGTCTCACCTTTCTTGTTGCAAAGATATACTAGTTGCTTTACACAGATGAATTGGATGTTGCGAGTTATTCTGCCATGAATTTTCACTTAATTTCTCATGAAGATCAGATAGGACAGTCTTAAGATCCACAACAGAAACCACAAAGTGAGGGGACTGAAGATAATTAGACATTAGTGTAGTGATTTGTGATATTGCCCATTTTGAAAGATTGATTACAGATTACTTATCAATCAGACTGTATTTGAGACTGTATAGGAACCTTGATTCTGCGACTGTTTACAGCGATGTCTGTGATGTCAAGTAAGGTGTATATCTTACTCGAAGCATTTGACCACAGAAAGTGAAAAAATGTACAGTAGACCCTCCATTTATGTGGGCCCAATTTCTGCTAAACATATTTACTGCAGAAAATAAACCCTGACCCAACCCAGTAAATGTGGAAAAAAAAAAAAAAAAAAAATGCAGGGGAAATTCCCAGAAGTCAACCTATGTCCATGGCCTTGAGATTGAGATATCAGCATCTTTGGCAACAAAACCTCAAGCAGTGACAACAAAACACTGTCATTTTGTAGGATTTTTCTAAAATAAATGGTCTTAATTCAACATGGCTAAAGTTATGCGACGTGAAATTGACTGTTTATACTTAATCAGCTGGCCATGCGTGTGCACCGGCATTGTGTACACACACACGAACGCACGTGCGGGCGCACGCACACACATGAGAAAAACATTCATGTGTGTAAAGGTAGACTTGATAAATGTGGATATGGAGACAGGACAACATGAGCATTGCTCAATTCCTGTATACTACAAATAGGTAAATACAAATAGGTAAATACACACACACACACACACACACACACACACACACACACACAGGAAATACGGAAACCACCATACAGAGTCTAATCCAGTCCAACGAAACAGCCAATGAAGAGATTAAGAATTTGAAGCGGGAAAATGTTGAACTGAGGAGGAAACTTGAAGAGAGTACTAATAAAACGGAGAAGGTGAGTAATGTACTAGAAGAACACAAGGCAAAGTGGGCACACGTAGAGGAAGAACAGAAAGAAGTGGTCAGCTTAAGAGAGATCATCCAGGAAGAAAGGGAAATGAACAAGAAAGAAATGGAAGAAAATGTAGTGAAAATACTGAAGAAAAAAGAGAAAATAGTGAGAGAAACTGTAGAAAGGAACAGATGTGTGATAGTATTTGGAAACAGGGAAGAGGAAGAAAAGGTTAGGTTCGCAAGACTCGAGAGAGACACGAACATGGTGAGAGGAATATTAGGCAAGATTGACCCCGAAGGAAACAAGTGGGTAAAAGAAATTGAGGAAGTAAGGAGGATAGGGCCTTATAAGAAAGGGGAAACAAGACCAATGAGAGTCAAGTTTACATCAGAAAGTGTAATAAATGAGATACTTAAAGTGACCTGGAAATTAAGCAAAGAGGCGGGGATGGAAAATATTATAATAAGAAAAGATCTAAATGAAGAAGAAAGAGAAGCTTTAAAATCATTAAAGGAAGAAGTAAAGGAAAAAAATGATAAGAGGACAGAGGAAGAACGTAATACTTTTTTTTGGAGAGTATTGGATATGAAAGTAAGGAAATGGTATTTAAGGAAATAGAAGTGAAGGAAACTAGGGGGGATGGTTGTGAAAGATCAGAAGTTGAGGAAGTGGTACGGACAGAGAGTAGGAGAGAAGAGGGTATTAATAATGTCAAAAATAATTTGAAGGTGATATATACTAATGTTGATGGTTTCATATCGACAAGGATCGAAATTAATGATTTCTTGAGAGAACATGAAGCTGATGTCATGTGCTTTGTAGAGACCAAATTAAGAGAAGATATTGATGTTCATTTGGGAGATGGTAAATACAAACTGTGGAGAAAAGACAGAAAAGAAAAAAGGGAGGAGTGATGATAGTGAAGAACAACATAAATGTAGATACTGTGGAAATGGGAGAAGGCAGGGCTGAAGTGATATATATGAAATTAGAAACTGGAGAGAATGTTAAGAGAGATATGGCGGTAGTGTATGTTCCCCCAAAGACGAGAGCATGGAAGGATGACGAATACCATGAGATGTTGTCAGATATGGCTAGCTACTTGCAAAAAATAATTGAGAAAAGCAATAATATAATTTTGGTGGGTGACTTTAATTGTAAAGAGGTGAACTGGGAGGAATGGTACTCGGGAGGTGGCGAGGATTCGTGGGGTACTATGTTATTAAATATAATAATGAATAATGTGATGACGCAGTGGGTCAAAGAAGAGACACGGTTTCGAGGTGAGGACACACCAGCAAGGTTAGATTTACTGTTCACCAAAGAACCTGATGTAATAGAATCATTGGAATATCTCTGTCCTTTGGGAAAAAGTGATCACGTGGTCATTGAGTTCCAGATGTTAATAGGAAACGTCGAGCCAAGAGACGAGCTTCATAGACAGGGAAGATACAACTTTGGCAAAGTAAATTTTACAGGATTGAGAAACTTTTTTGAAAATGCGGATTGGAGAAAATTCAGAGAAACAAGAGAGATACAGAGGAAGTGGGATATCTTTCTAGACCTCTATAATTTGGGAGTGGAAAAATTTGTACCATGAGTAAGAGGGAAAGAAAACAGGAAAAAGGAGTGGTTTTATAGAAGGTGTATGATAGCCAAAAAAGAGAGAGATAAGGCGTGGAACAATTGGAGAAAGAGAGGTAACGACAGAACAAAGGAAGAATATAAAAGAACAAGAAACGAGTACACAAGAATACGTAGGGAAGAAGAAAGGAATTTTGAAAAAGGTATAATTGACAAATGCAAGGATGAACCCAAACTGTTTTATAGATTTGTTAATGGCAAACTGAAACAAAAGGAAGGAATCACCAAGCTGAAAGTAGATGGAGAGGTCTTTAATGATGCGGCAATGCAAGCAGAAATAATGAACAAACGTTTCCAGTCAGTTTTCACTAAAGAAAAGGAGCTTGTGGAAGGGGAGGGAGTGATTAGAAATGTTCCGGTGATGAAAGATATAAAAGTGGAGGTGCAGGAAGTGTATAAATTACTGGAAACTCAAGATGTAAGGAAAGCCCCAGGACCTGATGGAATTTCTAATTGGGTACTGAAGGAATGCAGAGAACAACTGGCGGATAAAATTCACAGCTTAATTGTATGCTCACTGGAAGAGGGGAAAGTGCCAAAAGAATGGAAGAGGGCAAATGTGGTACCAATTTACAAGGGAGGAAACAGGGAAGAACCCCTGAATTATAGACCAGTGTCTCTAACCAGCATGGTCGCAAAATTGTGTGAGAGAATCCTGAAAGACAGATGGATAAAATATCTGGAAGAGATGAATATTTTGGCTGAATGTCAGTTTGGATTCAGAAGTGGAAGGTCATGTGTTTCAAACTTGTTGAGATTTTACTCAAGAGCGATTGATGTGGTACAGGAGGGAGATGGTTGGGTGGATTGTGTGTACTTAGACTTAGAGAAGGCCTTTGACAAGGTACCTCATAAGAGACTAATGTGGAAACTAGAATATATAGGAGGACTAAAGGGGAAACTTCTGGAATGGATGAGAGACTTTTTGAGAGACAGACAAATGAGGACAGTAATAAAGGAAAAGATGTCTGGATGGAGGGAAGTAACAAGTGGAGTCCCTCAAGGCTCAGTGTTGGCGCCAGTAATGTTCCTGATTTATGTAAATGATATGGTAGATGGAGTGAACAGTTATGCGAGTCTGTTTGCTGATGATGTAAAGATCTTGAGGAAGATAGAGGTTGAGGAGGATTGTAAAATACTGCAGGAGGATTTGGATAGGATACACAATTGGAGCCGGACATGGGAAATGAAATTTAATGTAAAGAAATGTAAAATATTGGAAATGGGTAAAAGTACCAGGAGACCATCACTGAATTATTTTTTGGGTAATGAATTAATCACAAAAAGGAGAGAAGGGAAAGATTTGGGAGTGCTGGTCCAAGATAGTTTGTCACCAGAAAAGCACATTAACAAGATAGTTGGAGAGACTTATAAGCTCTTGACTAACATAAGAGTAGCATTTCATTATATGGATGAGGAAATGATGAAAAAATTGATAGTGGCCATGATCCGCCCCAGGTTAGAATATGCAGCGGTAGTGTGGTCCCCACACAAAAAGAAAGATATAAACAAGATTGAGAGAATACAAAGAACAGCAACCAAGATGGTCCCCAGTCTGACAGACCTGTCATACAGAGAGAGGCTGGAAAAACTGGATTTGCCTTCGTTAGAGGAAAGGAGAAAGAGGGGAGACATGATTGCGGTGTTCAGGACCATGGTGGGAGTAGATAAAATTGACAAAGAAGATCTGTTTGTATGGGATAAGAGAGCAACAAGAGGACATGGAATGAAATTGAAAAAGTCAAGCTGCTTGAAGGATATCAAGAAATATAGCTTTCCTTACAGAAGTATAGACTTATGGAACAGCCTGGACAAAGAGATCGTCCAGTCTAAAAACTTAAACGAGTTTAAAGTTAAATTCGACTTATTGAGAAACAGCGACGGAAACCCACGAGCATAGTACATTCCGTGTATATCACAATTAGGTATATTCTTAAATATTTGGAACGACTTAGACAAAGAGGTGGTGCATGAGAAAAACATTCATGTGTGTAAAGGTAAACTTGATAAATGTGGATATGGAGACAGGACAACACGAGCATTGCTCAATTCCTGTATACAGTACTACAAATAGGTAAATACAAATAGGTAAATACACACACACACACACACACATGGAGGAGACCAGACGCATGCCGACATCGCTCCCTACACGGCCAACTTGGCCAGAGGCGTTTACCTAAATTTGTATCCTTATATGAGTCAAGCTCTGTACCAGGTTAGACCAAATGGTGTTCTAATATAAAAAAGAAAAGAAGTTTTAAAGCAAGACTTGTTCAAACAGAAAAGAAAACAAATTAGAGTAAGAATGTGCACAGTCAGCTGATCGTTGTTTAGTCTACAATCTGCCCCAGGGAATGTACGTACCATATGTGCTTTTAGTACTGCAACATGAACACATACTTTAGTAAAGCAAATTTGGAAAAGAAAAGGGATAAAGGTAGAAAGCAGGATGATGATTTCCACCAATAACTGGTTGAAATGGAGACTCATTACAAACTGGTTGAACGTGTACACAGGCTTGAGACTGCTTTTCAAAATGAGATTGATGAAATTAAGAAACAGATTCACTTGCAAAAGGAAGAAATAGAAAAATTAGGAGAGGAAATCAACAAGAAAGACATAACCATAAGTGAGCTAACAGTTAAAGTGGGTACACTTGGAGGAAAATTAATGAAATGGCAAGTGCAGTAGTCAACCACGAGAGTATTATGGAAGAGTTCAAAAATGATACAGAGACAATTAGGCAAGTAAGCAGTCTGATAGATCAGAGCAGTGATATTGAGGAGAAGATAACACAGGTGAATGAAGCTGTGCAAAGCTACAAAAATGATGTGGAAACCACATATGCTGAAATGGTGATAGTAAAGAAAGCCTTAGAAACAAGGGTGGAAGAAAAAAGCATTAAAAAGGAAGTGAAAAGAATAATCCAAAACAATCCAAAGTTAGTCAGAGATTCAGTAGACATCAACAAATCTATAGTAATCACTGGTATAGAAGAGGAAGAAGTAAAAAACAAGATCTCAAGAGACAAAAAGAAGATGGCAAATGTAATGGGCATATTGAAAGAAGTATCAGAGGAAATCTGTAGTAAAGACAAAGAGGAACACAAAAGGTTAGGGAAATACGAGAAAAGTAAGTCAAGACCCCTAAAGGTAACCTTCCAGAGTGTAAACACTGTGAAGGGGATACTAAAAAATGCAAGGAATCTTATGGAAAAAGAGGAGTTCAAAAATGTATGGATAAAAAGATGCCTAACACAAGAGGAACTGGAATTACTGAAAGAGAAGAGGGAGGAAGCAAAAACAAAAAATGAGGGAAGATCAGAGGAGGAGAAGAATACATTTTTTTACAAAATAATTGGATTGCAGGTACGAAAGTGGTACATAAACAGGAGGGAATAAAAAGGAGGAAGGTAGTAGAACCAAAACAAGACAAGTGTATATAAACAAGATGATTAAGTTGATGTACTCAAATGTGGATGGATGGTATCTAAATTACTAGAGATGAATGATTATGTCAGAGAAAATGAACCACATATAATATGCCTAACTGAAACAAAATTAACACCAAGGATATCGATTGACATCCTGAAACTTAGAGGAATATAATATATGGAGAGGAGATAGGAACTTTAAAAAAGGAGGAGGAATTATAATATTAACTGAGAAAAATCTAAAAGTCAAAGAAATAGAATTAGATATACCCTCACAAGTAGAACTGATTGCAGTAGAGATCAATACATCTGAAGGGAAAGTAACTGTAGCCAGTTTGTACATGCCACCCAGATCAAACACATGGGAAAGAGACGAATATGAGGACCTGGCGGAGAGTACAATTCAGAGTTTAAGAGCATTACTACATAAAGTGGAAGAGAAATCGAAAAGAATTATACTAACTGGTGATTTTAATACAAACATGAATTGGAATACTCTAGATATAATAAGCCAAGAAAGCTGTTGGGACCAAAAGCTCCTGGATCTCGTGCAAGAGTTTTTCCTAACGCAACATGTAAGGGAAAGCACCAGAAAAAAAGGACTAGATGTACCCTCAATGCTAGATCTCATATTTACTAGGCAAGAAAATGATATTGACAATTTAATATATCACCCTCCATTCGGCAAAAACGACCATGCAGTACTAAATTGCAACTTCAGGATTGCATATGACATAGACAGCAGCAATGAAAGTTACAAAAAGAGCCTAAACTATAAAAAGGGAAAGTATCATGACCTAAAGAAGTACTTCTTAGAAATTGCTTGGGAAAAGGAGCTTAGAGGACTAGATTTAAATGCTATATATGGAAAATTCTGTGAACTTTATGAAATAGGAGTCCAGAATTACATCCCACATCACAAAGAAGCAGAAAAGAAAAGAAAGGAATGGTTCAATACAGAATGTAAAAAATCAAAAGAAAAAAGAGATTTGTTGTGGAATAGATACAGAAGACACAATAGTGAAAGGGCATATAATAATTACAAACAGGCAAGAAACGATTATACAAGAATAAGGAGGGAAGCACAAAAACAGTTTGAGGAGGATATAAATAAAAGTAGTGATCAACCAAAGCTATTTTACAGCTACATCACAAGCAAAACCAAAGTAAAAGATAAAATACAATCCATTACGGATGATGGAATCACCTATACACAAGAGAAAGATATTTGTGAAGCACCAAACAAGAAATTCCAATCAGGTTTTACAGAGGAAAAAAATTTTGAGAGGGATTATGTGGAACATGCATGCCCACACATACTACCAGATATACAAACATCAGAAAAAGAAATACAGGAGGAGCTAAGTAAATTAGACAAAGGAAAAGCAAATGGTCCTGATGAAATTTCATGTTGGGTGCTATGTGAATGTGCAAAGGAGTTAAGTACACCATTATTTTTAATTTTCAAGAAATCCTTGAGTCAAGGTAAATTACCTGATATTTGGAAGAAAGCAAACATTGTTCCCTTATTCAAGAAAGGGAATAGACAAAATCCACTTAACTACCAACCAGTATCAATAACCATTGTTGTAAGCAAGGTATTAGAAAAGCTTATAAGGAAAGCTTGGGTAAATCATCTAGAAGAACACAATATGATAACAGAAAGACAGTTTGGTTTCAGAAAAGGAAAATCATGTGTTACTAATCTGTTGAGCTACTATGACAGAGTAACAGACACAATACAGGAAAGAGAAGGATGGGTGGACAGTATTCATTTAGATTTCAAGAAAGCATTTGACACAGTACCACACCAAAGACTTTTATGGAAACTGTACCATCAAGGAGGAATTTGAGGCAAACTGTATTGTTGGATGCAAGATTTTCTCTATCTATCTATCTATCTATTGCCAGACGCCTCAATCCCGTTTGGGGTGGCCACAAACAAATCGCCTCCAAGTCGCCCTGTCCCCCGCCATTTCACTACCCTGCTCCCAACTCACACCCCCCTCTCTCATATACCTCTCCACCCCATCCCTCCATCTCATCCTCGGCCTCCCCCTCCCTCTTCCCCCCCTCCACCTCACTCACATACACTCTCATCGTCAGTCTTTCACCCTCCATCCTCTCCACATGGCCAAACCACCTCAATGTGTTCCTCATAACGCTTCCTATCACATCCACATCCACACCACAACGCTCCTTTATATCCTCATTCGTCAGCCTGTCTCTCCACGTGACTCCACAGGCTCCTCTTAAATAACTCATGAAAAGAAAAATGAGAACAGTACTAAGGGGAAATTACTCATCATGGAAAGAAGTGACTAGTGGAGTACCACAGGGCTCAGTGCTGGGACCAATCATGTTTTTAGTGTATATAAATGATATAGACAGTAACACTGGAAATGAAAGCTATCTAAATATGTTTGCAGATGATGCAAAAATACAAAGGAGAATTACTAACACAGATTTTTGTAAAGAGCTACAAGAAGAATTAAATAAACTTCATGAATGGAGTAATACATGGCAAATGGAATTCAATGTGGACAAGTGTCATGTAATCAAGTTTGGTAAAAGTGGAAAAAGACCTGATTGGGATTATATGTTAGGAAATAAAACCCTACACACATCAGAAAGAGAGAAGGACCTAGGTGTGATTGTCAATAACAGACTATCTCCGGCTGACCACATCAGTGAGAAGGTACAGAACATGTATACACTGCTTGCCAATAAGAGAATAGCGTTTACATACATAAATGAAGACATGCTAAAAAAGATAATAACATCATTCATCAGACCAACCCTGGAGTATGCATCAGTAGTCTGGAGTCCTCATCTCAAAAAACACATAGACAAGATTGAAAAAGTTCAAAGGGCCGCTACAAGATGGGTACCAAGCTTAAGGGATCTAAGCTATGAAGAAAGACTAAATAAACTGAATCTACCAACACTGCAGGAGAGAAGGAAAAGAGGTGACATGATTATGCTATATAAATGCATATCAGGGAAGGAGAAAATAGACATAAATGATTACTTAACATATGGGGAAGCATCAGCAAGAGGACACTGGAAAAAACTGCATAAAAAGAGAGGTGATAAAGACGTAAGGAAATTTAGTTTCCCAAATAGAGCAATTGATCAGTGGAATGCACTACTGAATGAAATAGTGTGTGCCAAAACAATTCACAAATTTAAGGATATGTACGATAGATATGGTTTAAGACACAGGACAGTACGAGCTTGACTCATTCCTGTAAAGATACAATTAGGTAAGAACACACACACACACACACGCACACGCACACACACGCGCGCACACACACTTCGGCATTGGATGGTCTGGCACCTGTCTTAATGCGGACAAAATTATGAGAGGGCACTTGAAATTCCCGTGCCTGCCAGACTAGTTTACCAGGTTGCCATAGATAGTGTTGAGTGTAGTGTATGCTCACTTGGATTGCATTGCTTACACTGCATGTCTTCGTGGTGATCCCTATATAATGTCTGATTCTTAACTCATTTTACTTACATTTTACCCTAGCTATGACTACAAAGAAAGTTGGAAGTGTCAGTGGTGGTGTTAAGCATAAATACCTGTTTCAGTACAGTAAAACTGTCTTGACTGTGTGTGGTTAACTGGTCCACCAAACTACTGCATTGACAAAATGCCTCAGAACCAGATAAAGCAATAAATGAGATTCAGGATCCAAATGTATACACTCACTTTTCATGTCGAATAGGCAAATACTAACCCCTAAACCGAGTGGAGGGAGGGACTGCTGGATCAGCAGTGTTTACACTGATTCTGCTACTTTCGATTGTGAACCAGATGTGTGTGTGTGTGTGTTCTTACCTAATTGTATCTTCACAGGAATGAGTCAAGCTCGTACTGTCCCCTGTCTTAAACCATATTTATCGTACATATCCTTAAATTTGTGAATTGTTTTGGCACACACTATTTCATTCGGTAGTGCATTCCATTGATCAATTGCTCTGTTTGGGAAACTGAATTTCCTTACGTCTTTATCACCTCTCTTCTTATGCAGTTTTTTGCAGTGTCCTCTTGCTGATGCTTCTCCATATGTTAAGTAATCATTTATGTCTATTTTCTCCTTTCCTGATATGCACTTATATAGCATTATCATGTCACCTCTTTTCCTTCTCTCCTGTAGTGTTGGTAGATTCAGTTTATTTAGTCTTTCTTCGTAGCTTAGGTCCCTTAAGCTTGGTATCCATCTTGTAGCGGCCCTTTGAACTTTTTCAATCTTGTCTATGTGCTTTTTGAGATGAGGACTCCAGACTACTGATGCATATTCCAGGGTTGGTCTAATGAATGATGTTGTTATCCTTCTTAGCATGTCTTCATTTATGTATGTGAATGCTATTCTCATATTTGCAAGCAATGTATACATGTTCCGTACCTTCTCGCTGATGTGGTCAGCCGGAGATAGTCTGTTATTGATAATCACACTTAGGTCTTTCTCTCTTTCTGATGTGTATAGGGTTTTATTTCCTAACTTATAATCCCAATCAGGTCTTTTTCCACTTTTACCAAACTTGATTACATGACACTTGTCCACATTGAATTCCATTTGCCATGTACTACTCCATTCATGAAGTTTATTTAATTCTTCTTGTAGCTCCCTACAAGAGTCTGTGCTAGTAATTCTCCTTTGTATTTTTGCATCATCTGCAAACATATTCAGATAGCTCTCATTTCCAGTGTTACTGTTTATATCATTTATGTACACTAAAAACATGATTGGTGCCAGCACCGAACCCTGTGGTACTCCACTAGTCGCTTCTTTCCATGATGAGTAGTTTCCTCTTAGTACTGTCCTCATTTCTCTTTTTATGAGAAAGTCTTGCATCCAACAAAACAGTTTGCCTCGAATTCCTCCTTGATGGTACAGCTTCCATAAAAGTCTTTGGTGTGGTACTGTGTCAAATGCTTTCTTGAAATCTAAATAGATACTGTCCACCCATCCTTCCCTTTCTGTATTGTGTTTGTTACTCTGTCATTGTAACTCAACAAATTAGTAACACATGATTTTCCTTTTCTGAAACCAAACTGTCTTTCTGTTATCATACTGTGTTCTTCTAGATGATTTACCCAAGCTTTTCTTATAAGTTTTTCTAATACCTTGCTTACAACACTGGTCAGTGATACTGGTCGGTAGTTGAGAGGATTTTGTCTATTTCCTTTCTTGAATAAGGGGACTATATTTGCTTTTTTCCAAATATCAGGTAGTTTCCCTTGACTCAAGGATTTCTTGAAAATTAAAAATAATGGTTTACTTAACTCCTTTGCACATTCTTGTAACACCCAACATGAAATTTCATCAGGACCACTTGCTTTTCCTCTGTCTAATCTACTTAACTCCTCCTGTATTACTTTTTCTGCTATTTATATATCTGGTAGTATGTGTGGACATGCGTGTTCCACATAGTCCCTCTCAAAATTTTTTTCTTCTGTAAAAACTAATTTGAAATTCTTATTTAGTGCTTCACAAATATCTTTCTCTTGTGTATAAGTGATTCCCTCGTCCGTAATGGATTGTATTATATCTTTTACTTTGGTTTTGCTTCTGATATAGCTGTAAAACAGCTTTGGTTGATCACTACTTTTATTTATTATATCCTCCTCAAACTGTTTTTGGGCTTCCCTCCTTATTCTTGTATAGTCGTTTCTTGCCTGTTTGTAATTATTATACGCCCTTTCACTATTGTGTCTTCTGTATCTATTCCACAACAAATCTCTTCTTTCTTTTGATTTTTTACATTCTGTATTGAACTATTTCTGTATTTTCTTATCTGCTTCTTTGTGCTGTGGGATGTACTTCTGGACTCCTATTTCATAAAATTCACAAAATTTGTTATATACAGCATTTAAATCTTGTCCTCTAAGCTCATTTTCCCAATTAACTTCTAAGAAATACTTCTTTAGGTCTTGATAATTTCCCTTTTTATAGTTTAGGCTCTTTTTGTAACTGTCATTGCTGTTTACTATGTCATATGCTATCCTGAAGTTATAATTTAGTACTGCATGATCGCTTTTGCCGAGTGGAGGGTGATATATTAAACTGTCAATGTCATTTTCTTGCCTAGTAAATATTAGATCTAGCACTGAAGGTACATCAAGTCCTCTTTTTCTAGTGGTTTCCCTCACATGTTGCATTAAGAAAAACTCTTGTACAAGATCCAGGAGCTTTTGGTCCCAACAGCTTTCTTGGCTATTTATATCTAGAGTATTCCAATTTATATTTGTATTGAAGTCCCCAGTTAGTATAATTCTTTCCGATTTCTCTTCCATTTTATGTAGCAAAGATCTTATACTCTGAATTGTACTATCTGCCAGGTCCTCATATTCGTCTCTTTCCCATGTGTTTGATCTGGGTGGCATGTACAAATTGGCTACAATTACTTTACCTTCAGATGTGTCAATCTCTACTGCAATCAGTTCTACTTGTGATGGTATATCTAGGTTTATTTCCTTGACTTTTAGATTTTTCTTAGTTAATATTATAATTCCTCCTCCTTTTTTTAAATTTCTGTCTCTTCTCCATATATTGTATTCCTCTAAGTTTAGTATGTCATTGGATATCCTTGGTGTTAATTTTGTCTCAGGCATATTATTTGTGGTTCATTTTCTCTGACATAATCATTCATCTCTAGTAATTTAGATACCATTCCATCCACATTTGAGTACATCAACTTTATCATCTTGTTTATATACTTGCCATGACATGGTTCTACTAACTTCCTCCTTTTTCTTCCATCCTGTTTGTGTACCACTTTCGTACCTGCAATCCTATTACTTTGTAAAAAAATTTCTTCTTCTCCTCTTCTGATCTTCCCTCATTTTTTGTTTTTGCTTCCTCCCTTTTCTCTTTCAGTAATTCCAGTTCCTCTTGTGTTAGGCATCTTTTTATCCATACATTTTTGAACTCCTCTTTTTCCATAAGATTCTTTGCATTTTTTAGTATATCTTCCACAGTGTTTACACTCTGGAAAGTCACCTTTAGAGGTCTTGTCTTGCTTTTCTCGTATTTCCCTAACCTTTTGTGTTCCTCTATGTCTTTACTACAGATTTCCTCTGATACTTCTTTCAGTAAGCTCATTACATTTGCCATCTCCTTTTTGTCTCTAGTGATCTTGTTTTTAATTTCTTCCTCTTCTGTACCAGTGATTACTATTGATTTATTTATTTCTACTGAATCTCTGACTAACTTTGGATTGTTTTGGATTATTCTTTTCACTTCCTTTTTAATGCTTTTTTCCTCCACCCTTGTTTCTAAGTCTTTCTTTACTTTCACCATTTCAGCATATGTGGTTTCTACATCATTTTTGTAGCTTTGCACAGCTTCATTCACCTGTGTTATCTTCTCAATATCACTGCTCTGGTCCATAAGACTGCTTGCTTGTCTAATTGTCTCTGTGTCATTTTTTAACTCTTCCATAACACTCTCGTGATTGACTACTGTACTTCCCATTTCACTCACTTTCTTCCTAAGCGTACTCAATTCCACTGTTAGTTCACTGATGGGTGTGTCTTTCTTATTGGCCTCCCTTCCTAGTTTTTCTGTCTCTTCCTTTTGCAAGTGCATTTGCTTCTTTATTTCATCCATTTCATTTTTGAAAGCCATTTCTAGGTTGTGTACACGTTCAACCAGTCTATTGTGAGTCTCCACTTCAACCAGTTCCTGGTAGAAATCATCATTTTGCTTTTTACTTTTATCCCTTTTCTTTTCCAAATTTGTTTTACTGAAGTATGTATCCATTTTGTAATACTAAATGAACAGAGTATGTACTTACAGAATATGTACGCTTTCCCCGTGTTGCTGTAGTATAAACAAACCCAGCTGACTCAACGCATCGTGGTTCTTTGTTCTCTTTGAACCAGTCTTATTTAAACTTATTATTTCTTTTCCTTTTAATATTGAAAAATCATTTAGTCTAACCTGGTACAGAGCTTGACTCATTCAAAGATACTTATTTAGGTAATGCCTCTGGCCGTGTTGGTCTGGTATGGAGCGCCGGTAACGGACGTCTACCTCCGACGATGCCCTGTGTGTGTGTGTGTGTGTGTGTGTGTGTGTGTGTGTGTGTGCGTGTGTGTGTGTGTGTGTGTGTGTGTGTGTGTGTGTGTGTGTTACACAGTTCTTCACCATTAATCACTACTTTATTACTCTTTCCCTTTTGGGCATTTATAGCACATCTGATGAACATACAGTATGTACTGAAAATATCTTTTGTTTTTCATGTCCTGTTTGGTAGGTTTGGGTGTTCATTATCCATACACTTGATATATGCTACATAATATGAGGACACTGAATGACAAGCCAAAAGGTTTCCTGTAGCCCAGGAAACCATTTAGAATGTTGGATGATAACCATACAGCCTGGTGGCACGAATCTTAGAGAACCCTTGTTGGAGTGTACTGTGGCCTAGGTGCCACAGTTCAAGTCCAAGAGATGACTGTAGTATTTTTTGTTATGTCAGTGCCACTTAGGGTGTAGGTTGGGTTTGTACCTTTAAATGTTCTGGACTGTCATTAGCCTTTTCTTGGGCCCCTATGCTCAGAAGTGGACAAAATTGGATTTGGCAGAGTAGAACCTCTCTCATTCGGACTATATGGGGGGAAGGGTTGTCCGAATTAGCAGATTGTCCGGACCATCAGGGTAATCTCCAATTCATACCAAAAACTATCTACATATGGTATGTTTGTTAATTATTAACATATGTGGCATATGTCAACCCTATGTAACTGCAAAAAATGGAAGGATACTAAAATAACCATACTAATCATGTACAATAGTTTTGTATTGCATGATTTACAGGTAAGGCCATGACAAGAAACTAGCCTACATTTTAAATTGTAGTAAGTGACTCAGGCCCATGTAGGCAAAAAAATAAATTAATTAATTAACTGTAATATTTGGAATAAAAATAAAACTTATGTAGGCAAAAAATACATTGTCATCTTTGGCATATTGATAACGCCTGTATGGACAAGAAGCTAATGTTTGATGTACAAGTAAAGCACATTTAAGTACAAAAAATAACCTACAGTAATCATTAAACACTGCAGAATATTCTGACCCATTTTTGTGTAAGCAAACTCCTCCTTTTAACATCTTTATTCATTGCAGAAACTACACTTGCATTAAGGGGCATGGTAAGGAGGAATTAACTTTTGAAATACAGCGTAAAAATATAAATGATTGGTGAACTAGTTGATGGAATGAATGCTAGCATGTGTTTAAACAGGTGCCCATGTTGCGACCTAGCGTGATTCGAGACTAAACGAATGACGATCACCTTCCGTGCCGATACTGAAAATGACTTTAGAATTACTTTCAACATGTTTTTGGAGCTTATTATTTTTAAATTTTGTCCGAATGAACAGAAATTCGGATTAAAGGAGTCCGGACCAAAGAGGTTCTACTGTATGTTGGTCTCATTTATTTGATTTGGTTATCAATATGGCTGCCTTATCCCAGGTCATTCCTTATGTTTATGATTATTTTACAGAATTCATGAAATGGAACACCTGAACAAGATGTCACTTCACAACCTTGCAACAGTGTTTGGTCCAACCCTGCTGCGTCCAGGAGCAAAACCAGGCAACCCTACCCCAGCTGAGAAGTTAGCAGCTGGCACTGTTGATGTCATGGCTCAGGCCGGCATCCTACACTTCTTCCTCACAAGGCGTGCAAATAAAGAACCCATACAAGTTGTTAGTCAGTCAGGTTAATGCATACCAGTAAACCTACTTTTCTGTTAAAATGAGAAAATCTTGTGTTCCCTGCTGGCAGAAATTTTTAATGCTTGAAATGTCAGCAGTATCACCAGAGCCTAATTTTTTTTTTTTTTTTTTTTTTTTTTTTTTTTTACAAGTACAGTATTGATAAATATTGAGATTGTGGCTAAATAGTTATTCAGCCATGTTGCAGTAGCATTTCTCCAGCTGAATGAATATTATTTTACTGAAAATTTTTATTTTGAAGATAAAAATTACTGTACATATTTTCCTTTTATGCTGGTAATGTCACTAAACTGCTGTACATATGTAAGTGTTTGTATGTTAACCCTATGAAAAAGGCCTGGGACAAGGTCATAGTGTGTGACCTTGGATACGGGACTGAATAGGGAGGCTGCCAGAGGTAAAGCAGCTTGGAGAGCCGTCATTAGGCTATTAAGGCTGATGCATGCAAGCATGTTGGAGCCTTTATAAATGATACAATACAATACAATGAGCTTACAGGCCCTGCTCAAGGCAATTATCTTCTGGCAGTACCTAATACAAAATAATAAGTCGTTGTTATACTGCGTCAGTGGAGGTGCTTCTTGAACCTTTGAATCCAATAGGTCTTTCCAAATTTGAACAAAATGTTTGTCTGTAACCAGAAGCAAATAACTGTCAAGGGATAGAGAACTGGTTTGAAGCAGGTTACTTCACAGATCTACAGTAGTGCACCAACTTTCGCTACAGCAGGATTCGCGGAATCCACTTTCGCGGCACGCACCAAATATTCCCTAACTTCCACTTTCGCTTGAAAAAAATCGATTTTCGCGCACAAATTTTGGGTTTGGGACAATATTTTGAACTTTGAATTTCCTGCACCGCCTGCCCGCAACCCACCGCCATCTTGAATGAAGTCATGTCAACACTCTGTCCACCCATTCCCGCCATTGTGTACGAGCGTGCTAGCTCCATTGTGTTGGATTCTCACGGTTCAATGGCCTCTACTATACCTGGTAGTGTGGGGAAAGGGCCTGGTGGTGTGGGGGGAGAGCCTGGTGGTGTGGGGGGAGAGCCTGGTGGTGTGGGGGGAGGGCTGGGAGGCAGTGGTGGTGATAAAAAGTGGCCGGGACATTCAAAGTCGGGAGGAAAGGCCAAGGCTAAAAGAGAGTATCGTGTTGGAGTGAAGAAACGGCAGTATAATAATGAAATGAAAAGTTGCATCTGAGGAGGCAGAGAGAGAGAGTGGTAGCGAGGCAGCAAGAGGTGGCGCCAATACGTCTGGCGTGGCTAAATAAGCCCGCCACGCGCCTCGGATACTTACCCCCAACATCCATTAAACACCTCAACCTGGTCTCTGTGGTATGTTTCTCCTCATATAATGTGTACTGTACAGTTTTTATTGTTTGTATCTCACAATGCAATGTACAATAGTGATTTGATGTACTGTATTGCAAGTGAAAATGAAAATCTGATGTTACTTTAGGATAACCGGGAACCAATTAGCCTTTTTGCCATAAAGACAATGCCCCAACTTTCGCTAATTCCACTTTCGCGCATTATTTTTGAACCCAATTAGGCGCGAAAATTGGTGCCCCACTGTACATATTAAATCAACATTTTATTTTGCAGCTAATATTAGTAGCGTATGTGATACAATTGCCCCTGAAAATAGACATACAACATAAGATAGTGAGAGAAAATTTAGCATTTGTGCACCATAAGTGCTGCAGCACCGTATCACAATTCTTTTGTTGGACATACGTATGGAATATGTATTGGCATAAACTACCATAATAATTGTACTGACATCACTGCAACATCATCTGTATCTTGTCTCAGTGTAGTGTAACATGTCCAGTATTAGCCCTAACCAGATTAGGCTCTGCCACTTGTGCAGAGAATACTTACAAGCTACCCAGTGTCCTTTAAGTCACTGCCTTAAAACCTATTTTTTTTTTTAATACTGTATACAGTATACAGTATATACTGTATATACATATATGTGTACAGGAGTGTATTTTGCCCAGTGATAACATGTTTAGCTTGATGGAGAATTTGTTTGGAATATTTAAAGACAAAGTAGTAGTGTATGTTTTCATTCCAGTGTTGACTACAAGAGATTATCATAATTTATTGTTCCAATACACTATATCATAATACTTTTCGATACCATATATCCTAAGATATGATTATTGTAGTAATGTTTGTGAGTTCATTACCATTCCTGCAATACTGATCTCCAGTTGTTTCAAGGTACATTTAAGTTGATGCTATATTTGTGATTTAATAGTTTTTTATTGGAAATACTTCAGTAAGTCTGCATCAACCAATGCCATTTTGTATGGTTGGAGGAATGTTGCCATAATTGTAATTTAACTTTAGTTGTCTTGATGATTAATTTTAAGAGTATGTACTGTGATACTAAAGTGTGTCATGATAAGTTATGCTGAACTAATATCTGCATATCATTTAGGTTTGCTGGTCTTATGTTCAAAGGGTTTATGCAGCTGTATATTTTTTTCTTGGTTCTGAAATCATTGTAGAAGGTACAGCTCATAGTTGAAATTTCACTGATATAGTTTTAAAAACATCCAGCTCAGGCAGATGTCAGAGGATTTTGATAACACATAGTATCAGCCTACACTTTTGTAATCCAGTGTTGTGAAAATGTAATATTTTGCTACATTGAGCCTATGTGAATTCTGAAATAATTAACCAAGGCTTCAGAACAAGTGATCTTAGGTGTTCACAGATGCCTTTGCTTTTTTCGAGTGAGAATAGAGCCAAAAACCAACATTTGTATAGTATCTGAGGCCTTTTATGCTACACAGCATCTGCCCATTTAAAGTGCAGATTGTTCTCTATCCAGGGGAGACTTGCCTATAAACTGTTACTTACCATTGTTGTCATTAATGTGCCACTTAGAGTTATAAAGCACTTCTACTTTCTGGAAACCAGTTTGTCTTACTGTAGGTTATATCTAGTTTAGTCTGGGCAAATGGCCATGAACTTAGCATTTGTATGATACAATCATTGTGGTGATTGTTAGCAAGATACTGTGAGTTATAATTGCTGCAGCCAAAAATTTGTGAAATATTCCTCGAATAATGTTCTTTGCTCATAATGCAGAATGTGAGAAAATTATTATAGGAAATGCTTGAGTAGTGTAGATATTTGTATATATATATATGCATATACTGTATTATACATATTTGTAAATTATCCTTATGTAAATCTGAATTCTTAATATTTGTGTAAATGTATTAATGAAGTGTTATAAATTACCGTAGAATATATTGTTATCTAGTAGAAAGTATTTGATATGTAAAGCTTTATGAATAGATTACACTGGTAAATATCTCATAACAAATTGTTTTGCACAGATGATAATGATAAAGCATATTTTATGTTAATATAATAAACCTGTACTGAATAGAGTAGCCATACTTGAAAAGGTTTCTTACACTTATGAAGTAAGCCTTTAGCCTCGGTTTTACAAATGAAAAAGTTATTTAGTTCCGTAAATACAGTTCATCAATTTGTCAGGAGCTTTATTTCATCTGTTAGTGGGAATTATTGTACATATTCACCATTAGCTTTTCTACCTTATCATAAGTAAAGCGTGTATGACAGTGTCTAGCACTGGTACTAGTAATTTTGAATAAAAAGTCAGTTTTCAGTTACCTGTTCAGTTTCTCTTCAGAGGAGTTTGACTGAAATGTCTAACTTTAAAAAATGTATATTAACTTTTCTTTGTCAGTTTGGATTATATTATTGATCTTAGGACTCATTATTCAAAAATTCCTTCTTATCTGATAAAGAAAATCAGAAGATCTGCAGTCCAGTGTGTTTTGTTGTAAATATGGAGACTGTATATAGATTTTATATATATATATACATATATATATACAGTATATATATATATGTCATATATATATATATATATATATATATATATATATATATATATATATATATATATATATATATATATATATATATATATATATATATATATATATATATATATATATATATATATATATATATATATATATATATATATATATATATATATATATATATATATATATATATATATATATATATATATATATATATATATATATATATATATATATATATATATATATATATATATATATATATATATATATATATATATATATATATATATATATATATATATATATATATTATGTAAATATTATATATATATATATATATATATATATATATATATATATATATAATATATATATATATATATATCTTTATATATATCTATTTATACATATATGCTTGTATATATGTTTGTATCAGTTCAGCTTTTCTAGTGGTGCATTTGTCTGAAGGTTCCATGACACAGGGAGAAATTTCTTATTAAAAAGAAACACTATTTTCATTGAGAGGTGAGTTAGGAGATGGAAGTTGACTCTGGTTCATGGCCAGATGTGTAGATCCAAAGTCATACATCAGTTCATAACTGTTTATATTTCTTGCAGTTTTGTCTTTGTGCATTGCTGGTATATGTATGTATGCATGTCATTATTTTAACATATGACTGTGCAAGCTGTCATTTTTACCAGCTTGGTGTATTTTTAGTCTTTTGAATACAGTACTCTATTTATCTGTGAGAAATTTCTGCAGGAAATACGTACAGTTTTGGCATAGTTGTAATTGAGAAGTTATATTTATATAATGGAGTATTTCCGTGTTAGTGAACAGTGCTGGTGAGACCCTGACCATTGCTGGTACATCACTCTTAGACAACACTACACGGAAACACAGAAATGGACCACAAGATGTATTTTTGCATCTATTGTATACAGAATTGTATTTGTACTTAAAGATAAGCATAAGTGTCTGAAATATTGTTATCCTTGTTGTTTTATCACTGTCCCAATTTAAAAAAAAAAAAAAAAGTAACAGCCAATACCATATTACAGTAATGACCCGATATAAAATCGGTTTATGTCATGGCAAGAGAGAATCAATCGACTGTAGGTCAGTGTTGGGGATACTTTGGGGGTCAAGTGCCACATAACTTAAAACATTAAAAAACATTTTTGCCACCTACCTGAAGTATGTCGTAGGCCAGTCCAAGCTGTCACTGAGGGTCCCCACCTGAGGCTTGGGAGCATCTGGAAGGCATGGGTGATCTTTCCAAGTCATCAGCAGGAGGTGATGAGCAATGGGGAGAGCGAAGTGGTGAGACAGAGAGAGAGCACAGTGGTGTGGTGCATGGGAATTGATGCAGTGAGGTGGCAGGAGAGTGAAGTGGTGAGGCAGCAGGAGAGTGATGTACTGTAGAGAGATGGCGGCAGAGTGATGCAGTGAGGCAGTAGGAGAGTGATGTGGTGAAGCAGCTGGAGAGCAATACGGCAAGGAAAGAAACAATATATAGTACTGTACTGTATACGATGAGGCAACGGGGGAGCGTAGGGGTGTGCCAGGCAACAGTGAAGACAGGGAAGCAGCCAAGATAGAGACAGATGAGGCAAGATGTAATGTTTGCACCCCACTTGATGGCCATGGCTAATTGTCAGTGCTGATGCCTGTTGTATGGAAGAAGAAGTTGGTGGTAGCCTGCCTTGCTGCCTTTTTTTTTTTTTTGGTCTTCAGGAGCTCCCAGCACTGCCTCAAGTGTTGCTTTATGCCGTACATCACCTTTTCATGCAAGTTGCTTTATGCCATACATTGCCTCTTCACTCAAATGTCGCTTTACGCCATACATTGCCTTTTCACTCCTCGCCAGGTTTGGGTCTGGATTAAGCAGTGGGGTTGTCAATCTTGGCCAGGAACTTCCTTAGTGTCCTGATGTCCAGAACATGAACCAGCTCATGCCCTTTCCCATCTTCTTTGCCACCCTTCTGTGCCTCTGCCATCTGTTCCCTTAGCTCAGTGAGTTCCTTTGTGGACAGTTGTTCTGTATGGCTCTCCAAGACTTCTTGGACATCAGCCTCATCAACTTTGTCAAACCCTGCCTCATGAGAGAGGTTGATGATTTATAGATGCCCTACACCGCTGTGAACCTCGTGAAGAAGTGGATGCACTCGAGCCTTACCTTCCTCCAGATGGTATTGAGTGCTTGCCTGAACCATTATTAATGCTGCCATGATGTTACCAACGGCATTTTTAATATTATACCCTTTCCAAAAGAGACGCACTGCATCAGGCTCCTTGGAGTCGCTTGCCCTCGCCATTTGTTCCGTGGTACAGTGGAGGTAGTGGGCCATGAAGGTGGCAATCATCCCCTGGTCCATGGACTGGAGCAACAATGCTATGTTGGGGGGCCGGTACACCACCTTGATATTGTCAGTCCAGTCCTCCATGCTGCTGGGATGGCTCAGGTCATTGTTCATGAGAAGAAATTGGTGTGCCAGATTCTTCTGGTAGGCATAGTCACGCAGGTGCAGGGACAGGCAACCTGCCATGTAGGGTCGGTAGGGTGTGGTGGTCAGCCAAGCCCTGGGGTTACTTTTCCAGATAACTCCAAGTTCTTAACATGCCTGAGGTTCGAGCTCGTACTCTCCCCTCGCACTCCTTCCTTACTGTTAGTAATGTTTTCTCTTTTCGCACATGTCCTTTTCCTCCGTGGCTACTTCCGTGACCCTATGTTTGTCCTTCCATTTTCCCTTATTCTAAGTCCAATTCTCCTTCCTTCGTTCTCCATTCCCGGTTTTCTGACCATCTCTCCCACCATTCCTCTGCAGTATCTATATACACTGATGGTTCAAAAACCTATGCAGGTGTTGGATTTGCGATTCTCTCTCCTAACACATTTTTATCATTTTAGCCTTCCTACTTATGCAAGTGTTCTAACAGCAGAGTTGTATGCTCTCTTGTTTGCATCGCGGTATATTTGTCATGCCACCTCTCCCTCATTTGTGATCTTCTCTGATTCATATAGTGCTCTGTCCCTTCTACAGTCACCGTTTACTTCTCACCCTTTAGTACTTCGTATATTGGAATGGTTGTTCCGTATCTCCTCTTGTCGTAAAATAGTTCTGTTCTGTTGGGTCCCAGGACATGTGGGCATCACGGGCAATGAACGTGCTGATCAATTGGCTCGCATGGCTGTTACCAGAGATGTCTCTCCTTCCTTCCTCATTCCAGTCTCTGACCTTCTTCCTGCTCTATCTTCCTTCCTTTAACACCAGTGGCAGTCTTGTTGGGACTCGATCACTAATAATAAACTACGTGTTGTTAAACCTTTTATTTCCCCCTGGTTGATCCCTTGCCACTGTAACAGGAGGTAGGAGACTGCTTTAACTCGTCTTAGAATTGGCCATATTAGACTTATCCACTCTTATTTGATGTCTGGCAGTTACCTTCCCCTTTGTACTCATTGCAATACCATTCACTCTGTATGGCATATTTTCCTTGATTGTCCCCTTTACACTATGCAGCGACGTGTTGCATTTCCTTTTTTGTCACGCCTCCAACATCCTCCCCTTCTTGCAGACTTTCTCCGCGAATCACCGTATTTTTCCCTCCATAACATCATGTCCTTCCTTACCTTTATTGGTCTTCTTTCCGATATCTAATTCCGTTCCTTACATCAGTAGCCTCATCTGTGATATGATATACTTCTTCCATTGACCCACTTCTTTCATGACGCATTATCATTTGGCTTTAAATGGTGTGACTTTCCACATTCATCAAAATTCTCATCATTGACCATGCATAAGTTGTGACAGGAAGGACTGGGTGTGCCCTTGGGCTATTGTCTCGGCCAGTGGTGGGGGTCATGGTGGTTCGGCACCACCCCAGTGTGCGGACCTCTGCAGAGGGACCCTCTGTGGAGGCGGGACCGCCGTTGGGCTGCGGCTGTCGGTTCCGGGGGTGCCGTGGCTCGCGGCGGGACTCTCGGTCATTGCCCGGTGACCCTTCGCTGTGCAGGGAACCTTTGTTCTCTGGCGCAGTGTCGCTATCCCTTCCAGGGTAGGGTAAGGGGCGCACACTGGAGTTTGACCCCCACTAGGGTCATTGGCCGGGCCTCTAGACTCGGGGTTTCGCCCGTAAACCCCTTCTGGGGTGAAGCTGTGGTCGTCACCACAATACTACTAGGGACTGATTTTATATCAGTCCCACCCCACTGCTGTCGATGGTCAACCCGCCGTTGAAGTTGTTGCGGATCCAGGCTCACCTGGCGTTGGGGCAGTTGCGGGGAGAAGGGGCACAGGTCAGTGGTGGTTGGGTGACCCTTTTGCCCTGGGTCATTAACCTCCCCGTTATCTCCTCCTCGGGTGGTGGGGTGGTGGTGGCCCGGTGGTGGTGTGGGAGGTGGCGGGGCGGAAGGTCCAGCAGCGGGCATTTTACACCTCTTGCCCTTCTTCGTCCACCCTTATTCCGGTATCAAATTCCTTTTCATTTCTCGGTTCCTCTACTTCCACCTCTCCTTCCTCTACCCCACCTACGTCGTCATCTACTTCCGCGCCTGTGTAGCATCCTTCCCGTTCTTGGCCACGCCCCTCCCACCCTGCCACTCCCCTTCAGTCCGTCGAGAGTAAAGCCCATCGTGGGTCGCGTCCTGTTCCCCAAAAGCGCTGCATGCCTCCTCTCTCCTCCAGATCTGACTTTCGTCCACTTCGTCATGCATCTTCGGGCGACAGTTCTCCCGAAACTATCTAGAAAGTTACACGGTTTCTTCAGGATACTTCTTCACCATCGTTTGTTCCAACCACTGCTGCAACCATCCCCATTTCCACTTCTGCAGTACAATTACCGTTTCTGCCGATGTTCACTCCCCTCCTCTCACTCTTCCTTCCACTCCTCTTCCCCCTGAGGCTGCAGCCTCTACATCCTCTACTTCATCCGTAATCTCTCCGTTACCTCCACCTTTCTCTTCTTCCCCCACCTCAAATTCAAGTGAGCCTATCGTCAAATCCCTTTTAGACCTTCCTTTGCCCCCAGGGGAAGAAACTCCCTTCCCTCGCCGCCGTTCTTCTTTGCCCGAGTCATGTCCTTCCACCACTCAGTTCTCCAGTGGTTCTTCGATAACCATTATCCTTAATCAAAGGTAGCCTCTTCAACAACATAGTCCAGTAGAAAGTCTTTACGCGGAGTCGGGTTAGATCCTTCGCTTTATAGACGTCACGCATTACTTTCTCTTCGCTATTTCTTGAAACAACAATCAGTTTCAGTCTTCTTCGGTGCTCAAAATACATTACTTTCCTCCTGTACCATAATTTCCCTTATTTTCCTCCTTTACCATAATATCCCTTATTTTCCTCCTTTACCATAATATCCCTTATTTTCCTCCTTTACCATAATATCCCTTATTTTCCTCCTTTACCATAATATCCCTTATTTTCATACTTTACCATAATATCCCTTATTTTCATCCGTTACCATAATTTCCCTTATTTTCATCCTTTACCATATTTTCACTGTGTGATGCGACTTAGTGCCATAGGGTCTTTGTTACCTGGTGCTACCTTTTCATTTCATAACATTTCTTCAGTGAGATCATTAACCCACAGCGCTAGATGCTCCATCTCCACAATGGGATCCCTAGCCTTTGTTGGGCACTTGCAGTGTGGGCATGTTCAGTACCACAGCTAGGATAGCCTTGGATTTCTTTTATTATGGAAGAAACCATGGAGTGGGACAGCTTAGGGGGTTCTGTGATATTGTTTGCCCCATGTCCATCCTTGTGGAGCTTAACAATGTACAATTTAACCACGGGAAAGGCTACGCCTTACCCTTTTAGGTTTGCCCTCAGTAGCACTACACCTTTCATCGGGGTTAGCATCATTAATTGACATGTTTTCCAAGCCACAAGTTTCAGTATTTCATACAAAAAGTTATCTCCACATAATATCACACACTGCACTATTCACTGTGCACTTGCACTGTTATTTTGCAATAGTTGCAGTGTTTCAGTGACCTTGCATGCATAAGATGGTTATTTAACATGGGGAACACAGGAGAAATGATCACAACAGTGGGACATGTGAGTGAATGAGAAGGAAGGAGGATGTTTGTGCAGAGGCCTCAGAAAAGGGTTCTGAGCATGTAAATACAAGCTGGCCATCATGACTTGAACGTATGACTGACAGCTGGCTTGTGTGGATGGCAGTGCATCCACACTGGATCATCATATGCAGCTGTTATGCGGTCTGTTTTTAGTCAGACCTCTCGTCCTAAAAACGCCCGCGACTGAGCGGGGTCCTCTTTTCGGACCGGAAATAAAGCACCAACAAAGGAACAGGGCATAAAAACTCGGCAGTATACCTTAGCACATCTATTACCTTATTTCAGTACTCCTTGCAATAGGAAACAGAGTTACTGGATACAGGATGGACGGGGTGACAGAGTTTGGATTCAGATACAAAGTGCACTGTAATGCTAGGTGAAATTAGGCTCGACTTCTCGTTCCTATTTCACCTAACGAGGAGCGGGGTCCTCTTTCGAGACCGGAGCAAGTGCAATAAAGAGAGGCAGGACACAAAAACTCTAGGCAACAACCTCTACACATATATTACCACAGTCAGACACAGGACAAATCAGCAGATATTACAGCACAATATGTAGCAATATAAAACCTTATCTAGGATATGTGTATCTCGCAGGATACTTGCTTCTCTGATACTAATGACAACACAAACAATCCTAGTGTATCATGAGTGCAGTAAATATAGGCGCGCGTGCGGGGGCGCGGGGAGGGGATTGAGATTTTTTTTTTTTTTTTTTTCCGGCCTATCAACCATTGGGGCCGAAGCCCCTGGTTATTAAGGCCATATATATATATATATATATATATATATATATATATATATATATATATATATATACACACACACACACACTTCCATGCATACATACAGACACACTTTCATGCAAACGTACATATATATATATGTATATATATATATATATATATATATATATATATATATATATATATATATATATATATATATAATAATTTTAATCTTATTTTTTTTTGTATTTTTATTTTTTTTATTTTTTCTTGGTTTTATATTTTTTATACCTTATATTATAAAGAAAAACTAATCTAAAGACCCTAAAACTAATCACCTAACGGACAAATCGCTAACCTATACTTAATCCTACAGAGACAAATAGCTAGACCTACACTAATGGTAAAAATACCTCGACTAACAGAACACCATCGACTGCAGATATGTAATGCCTTTCTACATGACATACCTGCACTCATCACCTGGTGACTGTCAGTCGAGGCACAACCTAATATAGGGGACATCAATATATGAAAGGGAACCAGACGAGTCAGGAAAATTTCCATATACATCAGCTGTCGTCCCTAATTAGAGTAACTTAAGCAAGATAATATAATGTATTTACATAATTTGTACAGAAAGTGAAGAACCTCGCCCAGCAGACCACCATCGACTGCAAGTGCCCAATACCTTCCTATATTGCACACTTGCACTCATCAGCTGGTGACTGTCAGGCGAGGAACTTGGCTTAATGTAGGGGACATCTATATTAGAAATAGATCGGTGGGAGGAGGAACTATTTAAAATATGTCAACTGTCAACCCTAATTAATATTACAATATATACATATTTACTGTTCATAAAAACCATAACCACGCAGTAAAAATGTCACATCATTCTGATCAGTCCGGTCTCTCTCAAGAAAGCCATCAATTTATCAGTCATAACAATGTCCCCATCACCCAGGATGGTGGAAAGGGTGAAGGGGACGTCTACTGCGCCGCAGTAATTTATAAGTGAAGCACGTTCGCGAATAAATCGCCGACAGCGCAGGATGATATGACTGATAGATAACACCGCATTACAGATGTCACAGTGCGGTGGGAAGCGTCTTTCCATACATGGTTTTATGTGGGTTAAAATGGTGGCATTAAGCCGTAACCGTGCCAACACTTTTTCTTCTAGGCGACTGGGACGGTTGGCAGTGTCCCACTCGCCCAGGTACGGCTTACAAGTTGGAATATTTAGTCTGGTTCACTGACCTTGCCACAGAAGATTTATTGATTTCTTTCCGAGAGATAGACTCGACCGCAGATCACGAGGAACGTCCCAAGTCTCCTCGAGCTCTACAGCCGACTTTGCAAGTAAGTCAGCCTGCTCATTGCCGTAGATACGACAATGACCAGGCACCCAGATCAGCGTGAATGACTTGTTGCATGAATGCAACTTATTAACGATGCGGCCCTGGATCTCATGAGAGTCCGTAGTGCAAGATGCAATTGCCTGAAGGGCTGATTTTGAATCTGAAAATATGACAAATGAGTCATGCCTAGAATTGAGAGCATAGTCTATGGCTTTGTCAATAGCAAAAAGTTCTGAAGTAAACACAGATGTATGAGTCGGCAACCGATACCTGAGGGCACATTCAGTCGACCACACACTTGCACCCACACATTCACTCGACTTGGAGCCGTCGGTGTACAATTGATGGGACCCCAAGTGACGAACAATGATGGTACGAAACAAGTGGTGGACCTCCGCCTCCGGCGCCTTGGCCTTTGGTGCTGGGAGCCATGTAACATCGACTGTAAAGCCGGGTGGCTCCCAAGGCGCTATATTTTTAAGCACCAACTTGTCACAGTCACTGGGGTCCACATCAAGCTCCTGAGTCAGTAAGTGGAGGCGAGCGGCAAGTGGCCGACGCACCCCCCGCAGAAGGTGGTGGTATTGACGCAGGGGGGTACAGGCCACATTGCCGATATTACTTTTCCTTAACGTCCTTATGCCGTAGGACAAGGCCAGGTGGTCACGGCGAATACGGAGGGGAGGCACATTCGCCTCCACTTCCATACGAGCCACACGGGTACACCGGACGGCTCCAAGACACATTCGCAAACATTTATTCTGTAACACATCCAATCCTTTCAGAGTGGCATCGGATGCCGAGCCATACACCTGTGCGCCATAGTCTAGCTTCGATCGAATAAGGGACTTATACACCATTAATAAAGATTTTCTGCCGGCACCCCAGGTAGTACCCGCTAGGTACTTGAGGACATTTAACGGTTTATCACAACGAGCAAGCAAAGTATTAACGTGAAGTTTGAAATTCATTCTACGATCAAAATGTATTCCTAAAAATTTTACAGAATTTTGAAAAGGTACCGCCTGATTATCCAAAGTTAAGCACAAATTGGGTACGTTACGATTAGTAAAATCTATAGCGGCACACTTACGTACGGAAAACTTAAATCCCCACTGCAAGGCCCATTGGTGGACGGAGTCAAGGGCTGCTTGAATCAGCCCAGCCGAAAATTGTGCATTACGGGAAGAGTGCCATATTGCACAATCGTCAGCGTAGAGTGAGTATTTAAGATTTCTCGGGATGGGAGCTGATGACAGAATATCATTGATCATAATACTAAATAAAGTAGGACTAAGCACACTTCCCTGTGGCACCCCGTTTTCCTGGATAAATATATCCGATGTTACGTTACGGGGCAATTTGACAGAGAAAGCTCTGTCCCTTAAGAAATTTGAAATAAAAACAGGTAAATTTCCTCTTAAACCATAAGCATAGAGCTTCATTAGTATACCGTGTCGCCAGGTCATGTCATAGGCTTTATGGATGTCCAAGAACACCCCTATCATGAATTCTTTATTGGCAAATGCCTCTGCAATACAATGCTCCAAATTCATTAAATGATCTAGTGAACTTCTGTATTTACGGAAGCCACATTGTTGATCATTTAACAAATTCTTCGACTCTAAAACAAAAAGAAGCCTATTGTTAACCATACGTTCCATGACCTTACATAGACAAGAAGTCAACACAATAGGACGAAATGAAGTGGGATTCATAAGACGACCAGCCTCTCTGGGTATCGGTATGACGTGCCCAAAGTGCCATGAGTTTGGGAACGTTCGAGACGCCCAAATCTCATTGTACAATGCTAACATCTTAATCAGGTTGTCCTGATTAAGATGCTGGATCATACCGTACGTGATGGTGTCTGGTCCAGGGCTGGTGTCTTTACAGGATTTAAGGGCAAGGAGCAGTTCATCTAGCGTAAACTCTTTGTTATACGGGGAGTTTACGTCTTCTGTGGCAAAGTCTAATATCTGTAGCTCAGCCGTGCGTTTATGATGTTGGAAACGCGAGTCATAATTGGCTGAGCTACTTACATGAGAAAAACTCCTGGCGAGGATGTTAGCAACGTCCACGGGCTCGTCATAGATGTTATTATTTACTTGCAAGGTGGTGACTGGGAAATATGGGCCTTTATTATTTAATATTCTTATGGTGGACCAGACTTTACGTAATGGTGTTGTACGAGTCACTGTGGACACAAAGGACTGCCAGGAGTCACGTTTGGCCCTTCTTATTATTCTCCTTGCCTCAGCCCGTGCCTGTTTGTATGCAATAAAATTTTTCTCAGTAGGTTGACTATCAAAAATCCTGTATCTCCTATTGCGTTTTCTTAATGCTTGTCGGCAATCCGGCGTCCACCAATGTGCTCTATGCTTCGCATGAACTGTAGAAGTCTTGGGAATAGCAGCCTCAGCTGCGTGTAATATGGATTGGGTTATATTTTCGACCTTAACATCTATTGTCTCCCCAGATATATCTAAATTGGCGATCCTTGAGAAGGATCCCCAATCTGCTTTCTTATTGTTAAATTTTGGAGGTGGTGGGTCCGAAATGATGTCGCGTGTATAAGAAAGACAGATGGGTAAATGATCACTTCCCAAGGAGTCGTCGTAAGGGTCCCTTGAGAGATCTTGATGTATACCAGGGGAGGCCAAAGATAAGTCAATGGCCGAAAAGTTACCAGTACGATCATCTACACGAGTCGCTCTACCATCGTTCAGAAGACAGAGGTTGGACTGTAGTATTAGGTCGGCTACTTGCTCACCACGACCATCAATCCTCAAGCTACCCCATTGATAGTGATGGGCGTTAAAATCGCCCAACACTAACTTTTTTCCAGGCAGATGTTCAACTAGTGAATTTAAAGCATCACTATCAATGAGGCCATGTGGAGGACAGTACAGAGAGCAAATAGACAGATACGTGTTATTAAATTTTACTCTGCACGCGACAGCTTCCAGAGTAGAATTTAGAATCACTTCCGTTTGTGGGTGTGATTTGTGTATGTAAATGGCAACTCCGTGACCTTCATATCTTCTGTACGAGTGGTAGTGTTTGAACTGTGGAGGATCAGGATGATCCTCCAGGCGCGTGTCCTGTAAACAAACAACGTCTGGCCTGTGTATTGACAGCAAGATTGCTATGTCTTGTAACTTATTCCCAATACCTCTACAATTCCACTGTAATACAGTGAAAGCGACGGTTTAAGATTTACGTTGGGGGCCAGTGTGTTTAGGCTTTTTTTGCCGCCCGCCAGAAGGCGAGCGACTACCGGTGGACCTATCCCGGTGCTTGCTTACGGAAACCTCCATATTTTCATCAATCACGAGGTTCCCAGATTCCACCGAGGAAGAGCTACCCTTCCTCTCCCTCGCTGGGCCAGGAGCAGGAAGAACATGAGGACATGACTTAGTAAGGGTGGTCATATTACTCTTACAAGAGTTGTCAGGCTTCGTTTTAGGCTTTGACTGACTGAGAAGCAGCAGCAGCCTGAGAGTAGGAAGTTGTAACAGGGGTATCAGGTTGAGAGGTGGATTGGACAGGAGGCTGAGATGGAGAGGTAGAATGTGTGACAAGAGGAACCGGTTCAGGGTCAGTCTGTGTCCCAGCAGAGCACATCACGGGACGGGACATCACCGCCGAAGCATAGGACCTATTCGGCGTAGGAGTTGCGTGCAACTTCTTCTTCTTTTTCCTTGCTTCATAGTAGGAGACACCTTCAGTCGCCTTCACTGTGCAGACCTCTTTCTCCTCCTTCCACTTGGGACAATCCCTAGAGGAAGTGGAGTGAGCACCCTTACAGTGAAAGCAACAGATAGTCTCTGATGTGCATTGCTCATCATCGTGACCCTGTGTTGCACATTTGCCACACACTGACTGTGAAGCCCGACAATTCTTAGCATCGTGTCCATATAATTGACACTTCATGGAATGGAGTGGGTTGGGGATATATGGTCTTACATTAACAATTTCGTAACCAACTTTGACATGTGCCGGGAGTGAAACCTTGCTGAAAGTCAAAACAATAGTGGCCGTCTTCGTCCTTATGCCTTCAGAAAATCTAGTTATAAACCGGGCACCAATGACATCTTGCTGAGCAAGTTCCTTTATGATGTCTTCCTCACTCATCACCATGAGATCCCTGCAAGTGATAACACCCTTGCAAGAATTCATGGATGTTGGGATCTTGGCCTCGAAATCATAGCAGTGGAACTTGCGCAGCTTTAACAAGTCCTTAACTTGGGAGGAATTACACGTCTTGAAAAGGTCTCCATTCACAAGTTTTTTCACTTGTTCCACCTCCCCAGCACAGCCATCAATAACCTTCTTGATGATGAAGGGTTTGAGACTGCTCAAGGGAGTGGAACCTAGAGCATGGATGATTACAAATTCCGCATTTTCAACATTGATGTCCAGAGGCAATCGAGTCTGGGGACGTTCTGTCTGGGGACTGTCAGTCCGTTGATCGGTCAGGGGTCGGTCAGGACCACCTCCCCCCCTGAGGGGGGGAGAGGCGGTAGGGGCGTCCTCCATAGTACCACTCCCCCCTAGCGGGGGAAGTGGGAAGAAGGAGAGAAAACGAGCAAGGGACAAACAACCGGGGACCACACACCTAAGTCTGAGGTTGCCCTCTCAAACCACTCCAGGGAGGCCCGACCGTGTTACTTCACGCCCCAGAGCGATCAGTGGGGGGGACCCTCCGTGGGCGATAAGCAAAGGTAAACTCAGTATAGTAGAACAGACACCTACTGTTCTAACTAACAGGAAGAGGAGGAAAATGAGTACTAACTATCCTATCGAGCACCAGAAGGGTGAAAAAAAAGAAGCTAATGCCGGTGAGGCAGCCCTGAATACTAGAGAAGAGCACAGCGAAAAACACGTCTACACTCTCCACGACCATGCATCAAAGTCCCGGGATTGAGACTCACTCGGAGGAGATAGGGGAGGTGCGGGGAGTGACTTGTGACGGCTAGGGGAAAGTTATGGTAATACTGGAAGGCGGCAGATATTAGCCGTGAAGTTTATATGGTTTCCACTAGCTAAAATACTTTGGTAATTGATTTTATCCTTGATTTACACTTACTTGAGATATGGGAGTGAGAGCGAGTGGTAAACAAGATTTATGGGTAGCGTGGGGGAAGGAGAGAATACTGTTAATACCCCCTTTCACAATATTCCTTCACAGTAATGGGGGTATGTCTTTATAGGCACAGGCTTATTAATTGTATAACAGAGAGGTCACTCACACGTATAGTCAATCAGATCTTGTTCCACAGCGTGGGGGAAGGAGAGAATACTATTAATACTTCCTTTCACAATATTCCTTCACAGTAATGGGGGTATGTCTTTATAGGCACAGGCTTATTAATTATATAACAGAGATGTCACTCACACGTATAGTCAATCAGATCTTGTTCCACACTCTCGTCCTTTAACTTCTCACTGTGATCTGATTTACCCCGATATTCACTATATGAAATCACTGCACAATACTTACATTAGGAGAAATCACACTTAACCTAAATCACTCATGTTACAATATCACACGTATTCATCAGGGGGGGATAGGCAGGAACATGTCATCGGTGATCATGCTGGGCTAGGGGCACCGTCAATGCGAGGCGTGCCGAGAGGGCATGGGATAGCTCGAAAGGGTGTCCTCTCGCGTCCTGGACTTCCCGTGGCTTCCGGACTTGGCTCTGGCGTGTGGCCCTCGGGACTGGGGCTGAATAGTTCCAGGAACCTCTGTGATAGGTCCCGGCGTCGTGGGGGCGTAGAGAGATCACGCCCGGGTGTCCTGGGGAGAGCCGAGAGAGACTGTGGGCTGCGGTCTCCAGCGTCTAGGGGCGCCAACAGGGGAGAGCTACGGCAGCGACTTCCACTGGGGTCTGTCAGATGCGTCTGCTCTAGAGCCAGGCGTAGGAAACAGAGACCAGGGGAGGCTGGGAGGCCTGTCTGGGTCTCTCTGGGACAGGAAGCCTAGGCTCCAGTCTCCTGCCATGGGGACGTCTCTCTACTCTGCACGCCGTCGGAGCGACCGTAGATCATCTCACGAGGGAGGGAGCGACCATATGTTGTCTCTACCACGACACTCTCAGAGCGACAATAGATCGTCTCACGAGGATGGGAGAGACCATAGATCGTCTCTACCGGAACACCTTGGGAGCGACCATAGATCGTCTCTACCGGAACACCTTGGGAGCGACCATAGATCGTCTCTACCGGAGCACCTTGGGAGCGACCATAGATCGTCTCTACCGGAACACTTTGGGAGCGACCATAGATCGTCTCTACCGGAACACCTTGGGAGCTACCATAGATCGTCTCTACCAGAGCACCTTGGGAGCGACCATAGATCGTCTCTACCGGAACACCTTGGGAGCGACCATAGATCGTCTCTACCGGAACACCTTGGGAGCGACCATAGATCGTCTCTACCGGAACACTTTGGAAGCGACCATAGATCGTCTCTACCAGAGGGGTGCCATCTGGAGTATGGTTTCTAACTCCACCCCTAGCCGGCTCAGCAATTCCACTATGCGAAGGTAGTGTCCTTCTCCTACGGTGGAGGCGGCGTGGTGGCTGCATGTCACAGGGGCGTACGGCCCGGGCTGACATGTGTCGCTGTTGCCCGGAGTGGTGGTGGCTGGTGGCGGCCACCCCGTGGGGTCCGTGTGGGGGTGTCGGCGTATCTGTGGGCACACTACGCTGTTCTTGGCTTGCCCTGTCGTTGGGGGTACTATGGTATTCTGCGGGGGCACTGTTTTTCAAGCCACACATTTTAGCACATCTATTACCTTATTTCAGTACACCTTACAATAGGAAACAAAGAGTTACTGGATACAGGATGGACGGGGTGACAGAGTTTGGATTCAGATACAAAGTGCACAAACACAACAGCGAAGTCGGGAACAGATTATACTGGTGATCACTTTTACAGATTCTGTCAGTCACTAGAGCACGGTACGGTTGTTAGTTTTTAGGCATAAATAGGCATTTAATATATTCTATCCGATGTGCCATATAAGAATGGAATAAAGGGCAGTTGGATCGATATTTCTATAAGTTCGTTATGACACGAGTCGCGGCGCTCGGAATTGTCGCTTAGCCGTGGCGACACTATTTCTCTGATTTCACTATTATGGACTTAGTCTTTTCCTGTGCGCCACTAGTATAGTCACAACACTGTTTATATATCACAACTGTCTTTGTCTCACAATCTGTGCTCCTGACCCTTGATTTCTGCCCTTGTATAGATATTCACTGTTCATCACTTTATATTGTATTTTCACTGCCCCACTGTCACTGTCTCTTTCACTCACTTAGGCACGACTTGAGAGGTGCGTTGGAGTCGCCACTATGCCCCTGGTCTCTGGGCTAACAGAGGTGGCATCCGCGCATGGGAGGGGGCCCTGCTGGGGAGCCCTCCTGCAGGAGGCAAGGTACCACCCAAAGGGGCATCATTGCCCGGGCCTGCTTCGTCGGTGGGGTGCAGGGAGGCCCTTCCGTTTGGGGGCCTTGACCTGACTGACGGCCCTCGACCAGGGGCCTCGTCGGTGGGGTGCAGGGAGGCCCTCCGGTCTGGGGGCCTCGACCTGATGTGGGACCCTCAAGGCTGGGGCCAAACAGCTTCAACAGACGGGCCTGCCGCCTCTTACTCTGGGCAGAGGGCCGTGGGAGAGTGGGACCCAAGCGGTTCTGCTCAGAGACTTGCCAACCGGCCCTGGGAGTCCGGGTGCTGTAGTTGCCTGCAGAGCAGGGCGCCATCAGGAGTGGACCGCGGTGCCTCCTCAGCTAGGCATCCGTCAGGGGCCGGTGTCATCCAGGGGTGGGCTGCAGGACCGAGACAGGACCTTGCCACCACTTTGGGGACGGCAGCACCTCCGGGGAACCACACCTGGAGGGAGAGAGAAAAGGGCATCCCACGCAGCCGAGAGGTAGGGGGTCGGCCGCGCAAGGGACCTTCTCCGGGACAACCCTGGAAACTGCAAATGAAGGACGTACTGTGGCCGCTCCTTCCCCCACAAGTGCTGTGGCTGTTGTGGCGGTTTTGCAGTCCCTAAGGGTAGCAGTTGAAGGGCATACTGTGGCCGCTCCTTCCCCCCCACGTACTGTGGCCATTGTGGCGGTGCTGATCCTGAAGGAGAAAGAGGCAGATGAGGGGCGTACTGTGGCCGCTCCCTCCCCGATACGCACTGTGGCCGTTATCACGGCTCTGCCTGCCCAACAGGATGTAACTGAGGGGCGTACTGTGGCTGCTCCCTCCCAAGTACGTACTGTGGCCGTTACCATGGAGTTACTCCCGTAGGAGGAGAAGGAAGTGGATGAGGGGCGTACTGTGGCTGCTCCCTCCTCGACATGTACTGTAGCCGTTGTCGCGGCTCCACTCCTCCCTCCTTTGCCAGTTGGAGCGCGCTCAATAGCTAACGCTCTGAGGCCGTCTCCAGGGGTGGCTGTAGCTGAAGGGCGTACTGTGGCCGCTCCTTCCCCCACACGTACTGTGGCCGTTGTGGCGGCGCTACAAGGGGCAACAACTGAGGGGCATATTGCGGCTGCTACCTCCCTGGCACGTACTGTGGCCATTACCGCGGAATTGCTTGGGACTGTTCCTGGAGCAGTCCCACCCCGAACCTGGTGAAGGCTGCTCCTCTCGCAGAGTCATTGGTTTTTCCTGCTTGGTTGTCGTCGGGACGGCTGGGTGTAAGAGGAACTTAAGGTGGGGGGGCCCCGACGCCCTTCTTGCTCTGGGTCAGCCTCAGCTTGACCTGGCCCGCCATGGTGTCCTCCTGGGGTGGTGGTGGGGCTTGGGCTTGGTAAGGGGATGGGGGGTGGCAGGGTGGTTGGCCCAGTGGTGGTGGTGGCGCGTATTTTAGCAGCCATCGCAAAAATTGTATAAGCGATTTTTGTGATTGTTAACCTGAAACTGCTGTAAGTCTTTCAGCGATTATTATAGTGATCAAATGCACACCAGAAAACTTATACTGAGTTGCTACTGTACACATTTTGGGGTTAGGGTTCCTGAAGTTAGGCTACTATATTCCAGAGCACTTAAATAATGGGAGAGTGACCTAAACACCTAGCAACTTGATTCATGATTAAAAAATCCCTAACTTCTTGGATTTGAACTAGTGTGTGTAAGAAGGGATGTAGCTAAATTCTCAGCCACTACATTGTCCAGGCATGTGGTAACACAGTACAGTACTGAAATGCAGTATAGTCTCATGGAGGACAGCCCAACACCCCCAGAAGGAGCCTGCAGAGGGGCAAATAAAGTGCGACCTGACTCCAGGCGACAGGGACATAAGTCCGCCCAGGCCCTGCATGCCTCTATGACCCGGAGCTCACCCGCTGCCACCATATCAGGAAAGTGAGACTACCTTCCGGGCGAGCCGACCACTGACAACCACGGGGTGGGGCTATTACTCTAGCTCCAGTCAGCACCCCTGAGATGGCTGGTAGCAGCTCAACCCTCCTAAAGGAGATGGCTGGTAGCCACCCTGGAGGTTATAAGGAGATGGCCAGTAGCCGTTCTGAAGGTGCCCTAACAGAGACGGCCAGTAGCCGCTCGACCCTCCTACAGGAGACGGCCGGTAGCCACTCTGGAGGTAATAAGGAGACGGCCGGTAGCTGCTCCTGCCTTTGTCAGGAGACGGATGGTAGCCACTCCAAAGGTGCCCTACAGAGACGGCCTGTAGCTGCTCGACCTTCCTGATGGAGACGGCTGGTAGCCGCTCCGGAGGTAACCAGGAGACGGCTGGCAGCTGCTCCCGCCTTCATCAGGAGATGTCCAGTAGCCGCTCCAAAGGTGCCCTCGAGTTGGCCTGTAGCCGCTTCCTTCCCCAGGCCACGGCCAGTAGCTGGGCCTTTGCGACAGCCAGTAGATGCGCCTCCAGAAGGCCATGGCCAGTAGCTGGGCCCTATGGCAGGAGACGGCTGGTAGCCGCTCCTCCGTCAGGTGCTGACTCCCCTACACGAGATTATGATCCAGAGGGAGGCCCCAGCCTGGAGGACTACTGGAGAGGCCCCATAACCACCAATGGGCTCTTCCCACTGCAACCGGTTCCTGAGAGGACTCGCCTGATGGACCCCGATGGAGGCCGACGCCGCAGCCCACTCCTGACGGCGTCCCTGACCACCGGAGACCGCAGCCCACGGAACCTCCAGACCGCCCCCAGAACCCCCGGGCGGGACATCCCTACACCCCAACGCCGGAGACCCTCGTCCTCTGTCAGGCGCCTGAGCGAAAGGTTCAGGCAGCTGTTCGGCCCCAGCCCAGAGGGCCAGACTCCCGCCCCGAGCCCCAAGAGCGCGGGATCCTTCGTCACCAGCAGCCTCGGACGAGAGAGGACGCCCCTACGAGTGATCCTGTGGCCCCTGAATATGGAGGCCCCTGGTGGAACTGAGCCCCGTCAGTAGTTGGGCTGAGTTGTTCCCACCGCCCTTGTACCTGACCACCATTACACCCAATCCAGAAAGTGAGTGACAGTGAAAATGATGCAGTAAAGCAAGGGCAGAACAGTGAATTATCAGAATACGGGAAGTCAGAGAATTAAAAGCATCAGTGTTAGTGTAAAAGAAAGGTGGAATAAATAAACAGGGAGACAATGAATACGGAAGGGCAGTGGAGTAAGTGTTTGTCTGAGTGAACATGCTACCATCTAGTGATATAGCCTCACACTAAGCTCATACGGAGGCTCCAGTGTAATAACAATAATTAACGACACGACGGACAAACAAGTTAGACTGCCAACAGTGAAAACAGTGCCACGGCCCCAGTGAACAGAACTCCACCCGATAGATAAAACCTGGACTTCCCCTAAGTGATAGTACTTGGTTTTACTGCCCTAGGACTCCTGATTGTAGTGCTATTCACTTTACCTGAACTTGTCCCGAGTAGTATCCTGCGAGATACTAACACCCACAATTTAGGCCTAAGGTTTATAATTGTTCAGTATAAGTACTCTTGTGACATCTACCCGTTCCACTTGTAGGATTGAGCAATACACATGTAAAGCCCCTGTCACACATACACGACTCAAGGCCCAACCGCGGCGGGACTCAAAGTCGTGTCCTAGTTGGCTCCCATGCCTCCCAACTGGCCCTGAATCTAATCTGCTCATGACTGCCTCACGACTGGTCGTGACGTCCTCAAGAATGCGACCAGATCACAAGGCAACCGCGAGGCGATCACAAGGTGATGGAGCAACGAGTCTTCAAATATGAAATTTTAACGGATTTTTGTCAGCCACGACCGCCCAAGAATGCAACATGACTGCGTGATACGTTTGTGGAATGCACGACGACCCCCCCCCCCCGGAGCCTCCCTCAACTCAGGGTCTGGTTGCGGTCTGATTGTAGTCTGGTCATGGTCGGTGACTCGTTACATTCGTAACTTTTTTTTGTCAGCGACTGCACTGTGACACGCAACGAACGCATCACAACGCATCCGATTGAGCTAAGACTGCTTCAGGACTGACCTACGACACTCCCGACCGCAACACAACTGTGACCCGACTTTTGAAAAGTCGTGAGGCGGCCACGATTTTTTAACGTGCGCATTAAAAATTCGTGAGGCTCAGGGAGTCGTCCTAGCGGCTCACGACCGCCCTCAAGAGTCCGGGCTTTGTTGGAGAATCAAGGGACGATCGATGACAAAAGCCGTTACGACCTTGAGTTGCACCGTGGTCGGGCCTTGAGTCGCGTATGTGTGACAGGGGCTTAAGGTTGTTGCCTTGAGTTTTTGTGTCCTGCCTCTCTCTTATTTGTCTAAGCCCCGGTCTAGAAAAGGGAACCCAGCTACACAGTAGGCGTTAGAGGGACGGGAAGCAGACCCTAAAACACCTAGCATTACAAGGAATAAGATTTTATAGTACAGTAAAGCTTTGCCTGTGGAAGACAGATTAAGACAGAGGCAAATGACACCAAAATTCAGATTTAACCCACGAAATTACATTATGATTATTAAATTATGGTTAGGTCAAGGATTGCAAAAACACTTGCTTGTGTGTGCATTGCCTCACAGTGCAGTACTGTATAAGCCCATCATCACAAGAGTGTAAGCTGGAACAACAAAATATTTCATTATAGGAAAGCCCGTTACACAAATGCTTTCAATTTAACCATAGGTTGTACTACAGTACTGTTATGCTAGGTGTTTTTAGGTCGGCTTCCTGCCCTAACAACACCTAAGGTTTAGCTGGGTTCCCTCTCTAGACCGGAGCTAAGATACAATGTGAGGGGAACAGGGCAAAAAACTCTGGACAACTACCTTACACGTATATTACCAAATTCTCTAATACAGGACAGACAGACAATCTCACAGGACTCTATACAGAAGTCAAGACTCGGACTGGCAGATAGATCACGGGTATCACACAGGATACTGGCAGTCTTGAGAGTGGAAGATGGATGCTGTACTTAAGTGGGAATGGAATTACACTTTGTTCTCGGGCTGCATATACTTCATAGTTATTATGTTCATGTCCCGTGTTGAACTAAGTGGAGTTATTATGGTTAGGCACTGTTACTAGCGTTTGTGTCCCGTTTCACACTCAGTGGAGTTAGGATAGTTAGGCATTGTCACTAGCATTCTAAACACTGGCTGTCAGTTCTCACTTTCACTCCACGGGCACTTGAATTAGTCTCCATAGGTGTATAGGGCAAGGGAGCAGGCCAACTTGGGGGGGGGGGACAGCGACTCACAGGTGTCGGTCCGACGTCGGTAGAGTCCCTTCAGGCGTCCTCTCGTCTAGGGGCCACGGGACTATGTGGAGGGGCGTCGTCCTCCGTTGTGGGCTGTGGTCGGACGTGGTGAAAGGCCCCACGCTGGTGGGGCTAGGCACAGGGGTTTGGCCCTCAGGACTGAGGCTGAACAGCCTCTGCAGGCGCTCCTGTAGGTCCCCGGTGCGGGAAGGGTGCCGCTCCTCCGCGGGACCGGAGAAGTCACGCCCTGGGGTAGTAGGGGTGTTATTGAGAGCCCGTCTACTGCAGACTCGCTCCCGTTGCTTCGCCGTCAGGCTAGGGCTGCAGTGTTGCCTACGGCTGGAGTCCAACAGGCATTGGTCTCCCTCTGGTGCTGGCTGGATGGAGTGCAACCCCAGGGATAACACAGGGCTTCTCCACAAGTCCTCTATAAGGAGGTTCTGCTTCTGAGGGCTGTCTCGGTCTGAGGAGTTGGAGGTGGGACGTACTCTGCCGTTGATGGGGAGGCTCAAGCAGGGGTTGCTCTCGGGTTGTGAAGTCACAGGGGCGAGGGACTTTTATGGTGTCCCTCCTTGGTGTGGCGACTAGCTGTCACCGAGGTCCCTTGGGCAACAGGAGGAGGGCGGCTACAGGCCGTCCCTTTCCCGTCGGTGTGGCAACCTGGGGTCACTGGGTCCCAACTTCCTGACGGGACTGCAGGCGAAGTGCGGCTACTGGCCATCACCTGCCTACAGGCGTGGCTACTGGCTGTCACTGAAATCCTGTATGAGGGATGATGTGTAGGCGAGGGGTGCCTACAGGCCGTCACCGGTGTCGTGCCCCTCGAGGCAACTGCAGAAGGAGAGAGGGCGTACCTTTCTCTCCCCACGTGCGGCTGCCGGCCATCATGGGTTCTGCAGGGGGGGTGGGCAGCACTATGAGTGGGTACCAGCCATCTCTTTATGTGCGCGGCCACCAGCCGTCGCTTGTATGTGCAGCTACCGGCCATCACTGTTGCATGGGTGCAGGCCGTTGCTTGTGCACGGCTACAGGCCACTGCTTTTATTGAGCAGCTACAGGCCATCTCCTTAGCTGTGTGCTACAGGCCGTCACTGGGGTGCTGCCTGGAGCTAGGTTGGTAGCTCCACCCCGATCCTGGCGAGGGCTGGCTCGGTTGGAGGGTAATGCACCCGGACTGAGATGTTCATGCCGGGTGCACTGTGTGGAATAGGGGCGCGCTACCATATGGGACGTATGCCCATATTGCACAGACGTCGCACATGCCCTACTACCCCTCCGTTGTCGCCTCTTGGGGGTGTTGTGATACCCTCAGTTGCCACAACTGTTATTTCACCACCATCATGGTGGAATAAGTCATGTCCCTGTGGCTGGAGGTAATAGGTCTTGGTGGTACTGGTGCTCTGGTCTGGAGTCAGATGTTGGAGAAGGTTGATCCACTGCGTGGTTGCCAGGTTTTCATCGTGGTGAGGGATGCAGGTTAGGTAGAGGGTGGAGGCTTGGAAAGCTGTGCGAGGATGAGGAGATGATGAGGCCCACGGATGCGGCGTTTCCTGCTGTAGGTCAGTGCCCAGTTGGCACATCATATCCTCATGGCTGTAGGTGGTTGTTCCTCTGATGGTTTTGGTTGAATGCTGGCAACTGAGGCAGGGATGTTGGTTTTAGGCTGAGGAGAGGTGCAGGTGTTTTCCCTAGGGATAGGGGTGGATGGGTATTTCAGCTGGGCTTGGTGTAGTCTGAGAGTAATAGGAGTGGTGTTGGGGGTGTGGGGACTGGGGGTGATTGAGTCTAGTGGGGGAGGTGAGGTGAGGGGGTGGGGGAGGGGGTGGCGGTGTATCTGGTGGGAGGGCGTGAGAGGCGGCCGGGGTGAGTGATGGTGGTCTTTAGGGTGGGCGTGGGTGGCGAGGTTGGAGTGCTGCCTCATGGTGCTCCGGTTGCACGTGGTGTTGCGCTGTGGTGGGAGTTGGGTGGTGGCATTTGGGGTGGGGGGTTGGGGGCAGAAGGGGGAGATGAGGTGATGACAGGGGGCAGTGATGTGGAGGTGAGGGTGGCAGTGGGTGGTGTGTGAACGTGTGAGTGTGTGCTGGTAGTGGGTGGTTTTGGCATGCTTGGTCAGTGTGGCGGCAGGTGAGGTGGTGTGAGATGCAGGGGTCAAGGGAGATGGTGGCAAGGGGGCAGGGGGTTGGCTGGGGGAAGGGATTTGTGAGGTGGGAGGCGACGTGGCATGAGGGGCAGAAGGTGAGGGAGCTGGTGGTGAGGGAGTGGGGGACAATGGGAGGGAGGAGGAGGGCGTGATGTAGCAATTGTAGGAGTCAGGAGGGGGGTCTGGGGTGGTGAGTGGAGGTGAGGTGGTGTGGAAGGTGGGTGGAGGGGAGGAGGTGGTGCGGAACAGGCACGCCTGGCGATTTCTGAACATTCGTGGAGTGTTATGGTAATCTATGGTCACTTGGTAGGGGTTAGGGACGTGGGTGATAGTGTATGCGCCCATAAAGCAGGGGGAGAGTTTATGGGGAATCGGCAGTTTTGCAACCATTATGGAATCACCCAGTTTGTAGGGGTACGAGGGAGTGGCGTCGGGTTGGAGGTCTAGTCCATTTTGTAGGTGGTGAAGGTGCCTCTTGAGGTGGTGGAGGGGGTCTGATGTGGGGGACATGGTGGGAGGCTGTAGGTGTCGGCGTAATGGCAGGAGGAGAGGGGCTTCCCCAAATATCCGTCGTGAGGGGATATACTGTCTTCTTGGGGGCAGGAGTTGATTCCCCACTGGATGATTTTAACGTGGGCTGGCCAATCTTCATTTTTAGTTTCCTCGATTCTAGTGTGCACCTGGTTCATGACAGTGCGGTGGCTCCTCTTGCAAACTCCATTTCCCTGTGGCCAGTATGGAGAGAAGTGGGAGATGTGGTAGCCGAATATGTTGGCTAGCTCTCACCAGATGTTGCTGGTGAACTCAGTGGGCTTTGTCCGAGTGTAGGGCCTGAGGTATTCCAAAATAGGGAAAAACATGGCGGACTAGGGCGTCGGCCACGGCGACAGCGTGGTGTACTTTGGCTGGGCATGCGATGAGGAACTTGAAATACGGGTCCACGAAGGTGATAATGGTATCCTGACTTGGGTGGTAGGGACCCCACTATATCCATGGAGAGGAACTTCCAAGGTTTGTGGGCAATTACACTTCCTGATGGGCCAGCCGTGCGGGTGGCATCCTTGCCTAATGGACAGGCTTGGCAGGACTGGGTGACTTGTTTGGCCAAATTGCTGGGGTTGGGGGTCCAGTAGGTGTCACTGAACACCTGGAGGAGTTTTTTTATACCTAGGTGGATCTTATTGTCGGAGGGAAGGTGTCTCATGGTATCCAAGGCGGTATCTGGGTCGAGGATGATGTGCCCCAACGGGGTGAACAAGTTGTCACCCTGCTGGTGGTGTTTGGCTAATAAGTGGGGCAGAATCCAGGGGGGAGCAGTCCTTGCTGCGCCACTGTTGGAGGAGTTCCGACTCGCATCAGATTGCATGAATGGGCAGGCGCGAGAGTGCATCGGCATTAGTATGGAGCTTGCTGGGGTGGTAGGAGATCGTGTACTAGAATTCCTCCAATGTCTCCCTCCATCTAATACTGTAAGTTGGGCATTATGGGCGTCGGACTGTCGTAGCCACTGGAGTGACTTTTGGTTCGTGATGATCGTGACACCAGTTCAGAATAGGTAGGCCTGGAAATGCTCCAAGGCCCAGACCATGCCCAGGCATTCTCGCTTGGTGGCGGCATAGTTCTTTTCGGCCTGGTTAAGGGTGCAGCTGGCGCGGGCGATGATGTGCTCTTGTCCTTCCTGGACTTGTGTGAGGACAGTGCCAATCACAATCAGGGAGACGTCAGTGTATAATCAGAAGGGCAGGGTGTAGTTCGGGAAGGAGATGACTGGGATAGTTACTAGTTTGTCCTTAAGTTCTTGAAATGCAGCCCTTTGCTTCTTGGTCCAGGTAAAGGGTTCTCCCTTCCAGGTTAGGCCATGGAGGGGTTTTGCAATATTGGCGAACCCCTTTACAAAGAGTCAATAGTATGAGGTGAGGCCCAGGAAGGCTTGGACCTCGTGGATGTCTCATGGCAGGGGGAGCTCTGTGATGGTGCATAGCTTGTCAGGGTTGGATGAGATTCCATCTTTTGAGACACTATGCCCCAGGAAAGCAACAGTCCGTGCAGTCAGGATGCATTTGAAAGGCCGGAGCTTGAGGCCCACCTGGTGGAAGCGTTGAATTACTTTCCTGAGGCGTTGAAGGTGATCGGCCCATGTCTTGCTAAAAATGATGACATCTTCCAGATATGCCAGACAGATTCCCCAGGTGAGGCCACTCAGGACGGACTCCATCAATCGGGAGAAGGTGGCGGGGGCATTGCAGAGTCCGAATGGCAGGATGTTGAATTCGTAATGCTTTCCATTTCTCGTGGAAAACACTGTCTTCCCTCTGTCCTCGGGGTGTATGGGGACCTGCCAATACTGTGATTGAAGGTCCAGGGTAGAAAACCAGGAGGCGCCGTGCAGGGAGTCAAGGGAGTCGTCGATCCTGGGAAATGGGGTGGCATCCTTGGTGGTAATGTCGTTGAGGCGGCAGTAATCCATGCAGAATCACATGGTACTGTCTTTCTTTTTGATGAGAACGACAGGAGAGGGCCAGGGGCTCGTGGAAGGTGAAACAACACCGGGCATCGAGCATTTCCTGGACCTACCGGTCTTCCTCTGCAAGTTATTTTGGGTTTTTCCGTCGGGATGGTTGGTGGATAGGCAGTCCTGTGGTGTGTATCTCGTGCGCCAGGTAGGTAGCGTGGCCGATATCTATAAGCTCTGACACAAAGAGGTCCTGAAATCCCAGGAGCAAATGGCGGAGAGTGTCAGCTTGGTGAGGTGAGAGATGCTCGGGTATAGGGAGCAGTCGCGTGGGGGAGGAGGGGGTGGTGGTGGTGCATGGCTCCGCTTCTTCCATTTCTCCTACCACAAGCCCCTTAGGTAGCTTGAGGGGGATTGTGGTGATGTTGGCAATTCTGACCACCACAATGTGAGAGGGGAGGAAGGTGGGGGATAGGAGGCAGACCGAGAGGGTTCCAGGTGGCAGGTCTGGAGAAAGTAGGACAGATGTTCTGGTAGGCCTGTTCAATGGCAGCCATGCATCGTGATGAAGGGGAATTGTGATGGTGGAGGTGGTAGTAGCAGGGAAGGCGGGCAAGCGGGGGGGCTGGGAAGGGGGTCGGGGGAGGGGGAATAGGCGGGTGGTGTGCGGTGCCGGGGAGGGGCGGGGGAAGGTTTGCAGGTGCGCAGGGGTTGTGAGGGGTCGGGGGAAGGGACTAGGGGCTCCTGAAACTGGAGTTGCCGCTTGTGGCAATTAATTGTTGCTCATAGTTTCTGTAGGAGGTCCAGTCCCAGATATCCATTGTAGGTACGACAAGCTGAGTCAAAAACGATGAATTTATGTTGGGTGGAGACTTGCTGGTAAGTGTTGGTGCGTAAGGCCCTGGCTTCCCCACAGATCGGTAGGGGGCCAACCCCTGCGTCTATGAGATGAGTCGACGTAGGGAAAAGCGGGCCAATGGCGGGAGTAGAAATGGCTGTAGAGGCACGATCTGGCTGCTCCCGTGTCAACCAGAAGCCTCATTTTTACCCCGTTCAGTCTCATCTTATTGTAGACTGGGGAGTGATATTTATGAGAGGTGGTCCCCACCACCATGGGGAGGTGCAGGGACGGGCCTAGAAATCCAGCTGTTGTGAGATCTCGTCTTCCTCAGGCTCCGTTTCCCGGGGATCAGCATCTCCGGTTGGTGCGGTGTTGTCCTCGGGGCCCTCGTTCTCTGGAGATGATACTTTGCATCAGCCTGGGGTGTTTAGTCTGCGCCAGACAGCTTTGAGTTGCTCCCGGATGTCATGGAGTGGATACCGGTGGCTACATGCGAAGAACTCCCAAGGGTTGATTGTAATTGGGTTCTGGTTCTCCCTGTGACTAGGGCGCTTGTTTGTGGGGTGTGCCCTAGGTAGGCTGGGTGTTAGCATAGGGTTGGTGTGGGTTGGTGGTGGCCAAGGTTTGTTGGGTGGGGCTGGTTTATTTGTAGGAAACTTGCTCACTACGTTGATATGTTGAGGGGTGGAGTGGGAGGTCAGGAGTCGCCGTATCAGCTGGACATCCCTGTCCAGATCTCCCGTAGGGTCGTGTATGGTGAAGTGCTCCTTGACCATACTGGGGAGAACTCTGAGGAGGGTACTGAAGGTATGCTGTTCCCGGGTTTCTGTGTAAGCTTCCAGGTATGCGGCGGTAACAAGCCACCTGGCCTGGATAAGGGTGTCATCCAGGTTCCTGTCGTAAGTTAGGCTGTCCAGTTGTGACAGCACCACCACTTTTCCCAGGGAGGGGGTGATGGCTTGAACTACTATTTTAGTGAACTTTGCCAACGTCAGTTCGGGGATGAATTTGGGTGCGATACTGACCACTGCTTTGCCCAAACGTGGTAGGGTGACTGCTATTTTCTGTGTCACATTCGAGACCAATACCTAACAGCGGCTTGATTATGCATAGGTACGTGTGTATGTCATACTGTTCCTGGTTGAATTTGGGCAATCGTACGTACGGTTTTGTTGCCATTTTGATGATTACCCTGTTTTGCTCCTTTCTGTATATTATTTTGCCTGGGTCAAGAACCACCGCTGTCCACCAGTGCTATGCTAGGTGTTTTTAGGTCAGCTTCTCATCCTAACAACACCTAATGTTTAGCTGGGTTCCCTTTCTAGACCAGAACTAAGATACAGTGTGAGAGGAACAGGGCAAAAAACTCTGGACAACTACCTAACACAAGTATTATCAAATTCTCTAATACAGGACAGACAGACAATCTCACAGGACTCTATACAAAAATCAAGACTCGGATTGGCAGATAGATCACGGGTATCACACAGGATACTGGCAGTCTCGAGAGTGGAAGACAGACGCTGTACGTAAGTGGAGATGGAATTACACTTTGTTCTCGGGCTGCATATACTTCACAGTTATTTTGTTCATGTCCCGTGTTACAATGAGTGGAGTAATGATGGTTAGGCACTGTTACTAGCGTTTGTGTCCCGTTTCACACTCAGTGGAGTTAGGATAGTTAGGCATTGTCACTAGCATTCTAAACACTGTCTGTCAGTTCTCACTTTCACTCCATGGGCACTGAATCACAGTCACCGTAGGTGTATAGGGCAGGAGAGCAGGCTAGCTGGGGAGGGGGGGGGCCACTCACAGGTGTCGGCCCGGCGTCGGTAGAGTCCCTTCAGGCATCCTTTCGTCTAGGGGCCATGGGACTATGCGTAAGGGTGCCGTCCTCCGCTGTGGGCTGTGATCAGGCGTGGTGAAAGGTCCCGCGTTGGCGGGACTGGGCACAGGGGTTTGGCCCTCAGGACTAAGGCCGAACAGCCTCTGCAGGCACTCCTGTAGGCGCCTGGTGTGGGAGGGCGCCTCTCCTCCTCGGGACTGGAGAGGTCGCGGCCCAGGGTACTAGGGGTGTTGCTGAGAGCCCATCTACTCTGGTCTCACTCCCATTGCTTAGCCGTCAGGGTAGGGTTATGGCACTGCCTACAGCAAGAGTCTGACAGGCGTCGGTCTCCCTATGGTGCTGGCTGGATGGAGTGCAACCCCAGGGATAATACAGGGCCTCTCCACCAGTCCACTATAAGGAGGTTCTCCTTCTGAGGGTTGTCTCGGTCTGAGGAGTTGGAGGTGGGACGTACTCTGCCGTTGGTGGGGCGGCTCGAGCAGGGGTTGCCCTCGGGTTGTGAAGTCACAGGGGGCAAGGGACTTTTATGACGTCCCTCCCTGGCGTGGCTACTGGCCGTTGCCGAGGTCCCTTGGGCAACGGGAGGAGGGCGGCTACAGGCCGTCCCTTTCCCATCGGTGTGGCAACCGGTGGTCACCGGGGCCCAACTTCCTGACGGAACTGCAGACAAAGTGCAGCTACCAGCTGTCACCTGCCTATGGATTCAGCTACCGGCTGTCACCAGTGTCGTGCCCCTCGAGGCAACTGCAGAAGGAGAGAGGGCGTACCTTTCTCTCCCCACATGCGGCTGCTGGCCACCACAGGTTCTGCAGGGGGGTTGGGCAGCACTATGAGCGGCTACCGGCCATCTCTTTATGTTCCCGGCTACCAGCCGTCGCTTGTATGTGCAGCTACTGGCTGTCACTGTTGCATGGCTACAGGCTGTTGCTTTTATTGAGCAGCTACAGGCCGTCTCCTTAGTTGTGTGGCTACCAGCCGTCACTGGTGTGCTGCTTGGAGCTAAGTTGGTAGCTCCACCCTGATCCTGGCGAGGGCTGGCTCGGTTGGAGGGTAATGCACCCGGACTGAGATGTTCACGCCGGGTGCACTGCGTGGAATAGGGGCGCTCGGCCATATGGGACGTATGCCCATATCGCACGGACGTCGCATGCGCCCTACCTACCCTCCTCTGTCACCTCCTGTGGTTGTTGTGATGCCCTCGGTTGCCGCAGCTGCTACTTCAAGCACTAAGATAGATGTGGTATTTTAACAGTGTACAGTCCAACACCATATATTCCAGCAGTCAACAGAAAACAACAGCTAAAATTGGGTGATTTATAACCTAGAATGTACATAAGAGTTGGTGAAATCAAAACAGACTAACTGCTTACAGACAATTCATGGCAGTACTATAACATGCAATCCAGTTTTGCTGGTCACAGTTTATAAACTGGTAAGTACAGTGTAGAATTAGTTTTTTTTCCATCCATCCCTCCATCATCCAATCCTATGTTGCCACATGAGGAACGTAGGAGCCCGGGGCTAGGTTGGTCCTGACATTTAAAATGACTGTGACCAGACTCACTCATCCTTGAGTGGTATTACGTGAGCAATAAACCCCAAACATCCCTTGGATATAAACCTGCATTGTCTCAATCCGATTGGAGCGCCTTAATTACCCACAAAATAACCTGGCGCCATACTTTGGTTATAAGGTTACCATCCATTGTAGTCCAGGAAACCATTTGGCTTGCCACTCAGTGTAGAGTCACCCATAGACAGAAGGAAGAGGAAAGAATGAAGGAAAGAGAGACAGAAGAGGGAGTGTAAAAGTCACCCATAGGAAGAAGGAAGAGGAAAGAATGAAGGAATGAAAGACAGAAGAGGAAGGATGGAAGAGAGGAAAGGGCAGACATTCAAAGAAGCACTACACTGAGTGAGTGGATGGTAAGCATCCCTACCTACCTACCTTTCATAATGCTGATGGTAAGTGTTATGCAGCGTATTCTGCGCCCAACTTCTTGGGTTCGGATACGGCGCGGGCCTTGGGTTCTTTATTCTTGACCAGGCCAGAGTATACAGACAAGGAGATAGGGCTCAAACACAGGCTAACCAGATTTATACGTATATTACTAAACAGAGTACAACAATTCACACACAAGTACATGGACAATCCTATATGAAGTACAAGTACACTAGATGACAGTACAATATAAAGAACACTTACACTAAATATATCACGATACAATACACACAGGGGAGCCTGAATACACTATGACAAATGACACTAGATATATCTCAATATAATACACATAGGGGTATGAACACAATATAGCCTATCACAGTATCTGTATCCACGCGTGACATGAACACAGTACCTCGTGGGATACAATAAATCACTATACACCACACGTGCGTAACATGGATGCGATATAACAACAGGCACGGTACATCATAGTACAATAAGCCTATGTGGTACAAACACAATACTTAGACACTAGATTGAGATATAGAGTCAAGTCAGTTATGTATTGCACGGGGGAGGGAACAACACGCTTGACAGCCCAAGAATGGTTTCACTACACTTAGGTATACTACTGTACTACAGTATGTGACGGGGCTGGGGCTGGGTAGCCCCTTACATTGAAGCACGGTGTATTACCACTAGTAGGGTCTAGAGCACACGAGTGGGGGGGGTCAGGGCGTTACACAGGGAAGTAAAAGAAGGGGATGTCACTTGGGGGGAACAGTGGAACTTATCACAGGGGTGTACACAACACAAGGGGGGGGGGGTCGGTACAAGTAGAGGTCACACACAGGAGCGCAGTACTTTAGGTATGGGGAAGGGGTATGAAAACAAAATCTGTAGTACTACAACTCACGGTATATCTGGTCATCGGTGGGCGCGAGTGGCGTGCCTGTGGCCACTACACAGGCAGCTGTACTGTAAGTGGTGGCCAGGTGTGGGAGGAGGGCCGTCTGGGGTGTGCTCCCAGTGCTAGTCTCTGGCAGCATAGTCTGGGGTCCGGTTCAAGCTGAATGGCAGCCCTTTCCTGGTGGGGGCCCTGGGAGTATGGTGGCCCTCTGGACTAGGGCCAGACAGGGCTAAGAGGCGCTCAGCACGGCGCCGGCCCTTCGTAGTGGTGGGAATCCTGGGGGGGGCCCTGGGCTGGTGCGAGCTGAGGGTCGGCTGCGGGACACTCATCACCTCCCCGGGACTGTGGTCTTGCCTGGAGGAGGTGGCTATCAGGGGTTGGCTGCAGCCACCTGTACTGGAAGAGTCCAACAGCTGCTGGTGGCATCAGGGGCGGTTTGCCGTCACCTGGGGGCTGTGGTCTTGCATGAAGGAGGAGGCCATCAGGGGTGGACTGCGGCCGCTTGTTCTGGGGGAGCCTGTCAGTGGCTGCGGGCATCGGGAACTGTGCTGCAGTGACAGGACACATGGCCTCGGGGTGGTCTCATCCCAGGTCCTGTGGGGGTGCAGTCTCCACTCTCCATGAAGTAGGGGAGGCAGGAGGGGCGCCTCACTCAGCCACAGGATGGGCGGGCTGAGTGAGAGGCATTGCCCTCACAGGGAGCCTCTGGGGTTGCGGAGGGGGGAACGACCAGTGGCCTGTTCTTCAGCCTGGCAGGCCTGACAGTCCCTGCTGAAACTCCGTGCTGGGGAGTAGGAAGGAGGTCCGGAGGACACTGTCTAGGCTCCCTCCTGGGGTAGTGGTCGAGGGAGATCCGGTGGATAATCCCTCGGGCCAGCAGATCTGGTGGACACTGCCGGGGGACCACTCTTCCCGGGGACTGCTGAAGGAGAAGTCCCGTAGGGCCTTCTGGCTGGTGCTGAAGGTCCAGTAGACTCTGCTGCCTTCCTGCTGTCGGGGGATAGTGAAGCTGGGGGACGACCAGTGGTCTCTACCCCTGTGGCAGATCCGGTGGATACCACCACGGTTCCCGCCGCCCTCCTGGGGAGCACAAGCGAAAGTTGTCAGTAAGATAGTCCGACACGCTGGCTCCCAGAGGTGAGTGGCAGAAGGAGGAGATCTGGTGGACACTCCTCCTACAGTAGATCCGGTGAATGCTACAGTGCCACTGCTCCCCTGGGGTGTAGTAGGCATATGAGCTCTAGCTGCGGCTGGTCCTCTTTTAAAGGCAGGTCCAACGGACTCTGCGTCTGAGGGTCTACTTGGGATTTTGCTGGGGGCAAGTCCCACTCCGATTCTGGTGAGTGCTTGCTCCGTTGGAGAGTAATGCACTCGATCTGAATACTGCCTGGTGGTCTGGTTGCATGGAAGAGGGGCTTCAGGTCACGGGGGATATATATCCCTCCTGCACGGAATGTGGATGTACCTCCCCATCGCCTCCTGGTGGAGTGGGGGCTACCTTCCTATGTCCTCCTCCTGGGGTGGTGGTGTCGGGCTCACTCCTCAGGGTGGATATTTCACCACCGTCGCGGCGGTGGAAGTCACGTCCCCATGACTGGAGATGGTAAACATCGATGGTGGGGGTGCGATGTGAGGGCGTGAGGTGGCGAAGGAGGTCTCTGCAGTGGAGTGTTGGTTGTTTCGGCTGCTGACGTGGACAGTGGACTATTGTGAGTGTGGATGGTAGGGGCATCTGCTGTAGGGGGTGGAGGAGCTGGTTAGTGCCCTTGAGGCATTGCTTGTGTCCTCCAGCCTGGGTCCAAATAATGTGCTTGATTTTCATCTCGAGTGGTAGAGACTGAGGGACGTGATGTGTGGTGTCCAGTTGTAGACTGGAGATAGATGAGGTCGCCTTCCTTTCAAGAGGTTGTGGAGGGTTAAGCAGCTTAGTAGGGCGGACCACTGGGATGTCCCACAGGGTATGGTGGATTTTGAGGGTGAGTTGAGCAATGTTAGGAGGTAGGGTGGAGGGTGGAGAGGGCGTGTGGGTGTATCTGGGCAGGGAGTGGGATAGGCAGACCGATCTGGTACAGGTGGTGGTGAGTACTGGTATGGGGGGTGAGGGGTGGGTAGCGGGTGTGTAGGGGTTGTTGTTGCTGGGGGCACCATATGAGTGGGGTGGGCGGCTGGTGGGTGGCCTGGTGAAGTTGTGGATGTGGGTGGAAGTGAGGAGGTGGGGGTTGGGGACGGTGATGGGCGTGAGGGTGTCGGGTGGCCGCGTGGTGAGAGATTTGGTGGTGGCGGCATGGTGGGAGCGGAGTGCGGCAAGGTCGTTAGAGGTGAGCCGGGGATGTGGGGGGAAGGGAAGGTGTTCGGAGTAGGGGTGGTGGTGGTGGTGGCGGGGGTGCTGGGTGAGGATAGGGAAGGGGAGAGGTAGCAGGAGTATGAGTTATTGGGGCCGGGTGGGGAAGTGGGGTGTGTGGTAGGTAGGCGAGGGTAGTGGCGTTGTGGTGTGGGGGGTGCATGAATGCAGCGCACGTGGCAGTTTCGGTAGCTACGTGTGATGTTGTGGTACTGGATGGTGACCTGGTATGGGTTGGGAACTTTTACAATTGTGTAGTGGCCAGTGTAGCGTGGGGATAGCTTGTTTGGTGTCAGCAGTGTGGCCACCATGATGGGTTCGCCTGGTTTGTAGGGGTTGATTGCATAGGTGTCGGGTGCTAGATCTTGAGTGTTTTGGAGGTGGTGGAGTTTACGCTTGAGGTGGCGAAGGGGGTCGGAGGAGGGAGGGTTGGCTGGTGCTTGCACGTGGTGGAGGAGAGGTAGGAGTAGGGCTGCCTCGCTGAATACTTGCTCGTGCGGTGTGATGCCATCCTCGTGGGGGCAGGAGTTAATGCCCCATTGCACGATTCTGACATACACTAACCAATCAGCATTTTGGGTTGCTGGTATTCTGGTCCAGACTTGGCTGAGTAAGGTGCAGTGACTCTGTTTGCAGATGCCGTTTCCTTGTGGCCAGTATGGTGAGGAGTGGGAGATTTTGTAGCCAGAAGGGTGGAGAGTTCGTTCCAGATCTTGCTTGTGAATTCTGGGGCATTGTCGGAATGGAGGGCCTGGGGAATGCCAAAGTATGGAAATACGTGGCGAGTTAGTGTTTCTGCGACGGCAAGGACATGATGTTCTTTCACTGGGCAGGCAATTAGGAATTTGGAGTAGGTGTCTACGAACGTTATTATGTATTTGTAGCCTGATTTAGGTGGGAGAGGGCCGACGACATCTACCGATAATAGCTACCAGGGTTTGCTGGCTAGGATGTGTGCCAGATGGGCCCAGTGTCCTGGTGGTGTCCTTTCCCAGAGCACAGGCTTGGCATGCTTGGACGACCTGTTTGGCGAGTTGGGAGGGGTTTGGGGTCCAGAAAGTGTCATTGAAAATTTGTAGGAGTTTCTTTGTGCCAAGGTGAATACCGTTGTCGGAGTGGAGGTGAGTTAGGGTGTCTAGAGTGGTTTCTGGGTCTAGGGCAATATGTCCTGAGTGGGTGCACAGAAGGTCTCTGTATTGCTGTAGTTTGGAAAAAACGTGGGCAGGCATCCAGCTGGGGCGATCTTTTGCTTGCCATTGTTGTAGGAGGGTGGAGGTGGTGCGGATGGAGTTTATGGGGAGCTGGGAGAGAGCTCGGCGTTGGCGTGAGTTTGCCTGGCCGGTAGGCGATATCGAAATTAAATTCTTCTAAAGTCTCTCTCCAGCGGATGATTTGGGCATTGTGTGTTTCTGATTGTCACAGCCATTGTAGGGATTGGTGATCAGTGATGATGGTGACATGTGTGCCTTATAGGTAGGCCCAGAAGTATTCTAAGGCCCAGATGATGCCCAAACATTCTTGCTTTGTGGCAGCATAATTTTTCTCCGCCTGGTTTAGTGTGCTGCTGGCGCAGACAATGATATGTTTCCTACCATCCTGTACTTGTGCTAGGACGGCTCCGATTGCCACTAATGACACATCCTTGTATAAGCAGAAAGGGAGAGTATAGTCGGGGAACTCCACAATGAGGGCAGTGGTGACTTTGTCCTCAAGGGTGTTGGAGGACTGCAGGCAGTCTTCAGTCCATGTGAAAGGTTCCCCCTTTTTGGTTAAGTAGTGTAGTGGTTTGGGGATGTTCGTGAACCCTTTCACAAAGCGTCTGTAATACGACACAAGGCCTATGAATGCTCAGACCTCGTGCACGTTCCGGGGTAGGGGGAGATCAGCTATTGCCCGTAGTTTTTCCGGGTCGGGGGCTATGCCTCCTTTGGATATGACGTGCCCCAGGAAGGAGACAGAGCGTTGAGTCAGGATGCATTTGGATGGACGAAGCTTGAGCCCGACTTGTTGTATCCTGGGGAAGACTTGTCGTAGGCAGTGGAGGTGGTTGGCCCAGGTTTTACTAAAATTTATTGCATCATACAAATAGGCAAGGCACATCTCCCAGGTGAGGCCGCTTAGTACTGACTCCATTAGTCTGGAAAATGTGGCTGGGGTGTTGCAGAGGCTGAAGGAGAACACGTTAAACTCGTAATGCTGGAGGACGCAGTTTTGCCTCTGTTGTCAGAGTGAACGGGGACCTGCCAGTATCCTAATTGCAGGTCAAGGGTGAAAAACCAGGATGCCCCATAGAGAGAGTCAAGGGAGTTGTCAATTCTGGGTAGAGGAGCGGCGTCTTTTGTTGTTATGTTGTTCAGGCGACGGTAATCTATGTAGAAGCACAGGCTCCCGTCTTTCTTTTTCACGTGGACAATGGAGGAGGACCATGGGCTGGTGGATGGTGATATTACATCAGCATCTAGCATGTCTTGGACCTGCTGGTCTTCCTCAATCCGTTGTGTCAGGTTTTTTGTTCATGAGGGTTGGTGGATGGGCAGCCCCATTGTATGAATCTCGTGGGCCAGGTAAGTGGTGTGGCCGATGTCAGTGGGTCCTGACAAGAAGAAGTCTTGGAAGTCCAGCAGGAGGTGTCGAAGGCTGTCGGTTTGGTAGGGCAAGAGGTGGTCAGGGTTGGAGGGTAAGGCAGGGGGGTTCAGGGTGGGGGGAGAGGCACAGGGCTCTGCCTCTTCCATTTCTCCAACAACTAATCCCTTAGCAAGGGGGAGGGGAGTGGTGAAAAGGTTGGCAATGCACACTGCTCCGACGTGGGTGGGGAGGAAGGTGGGGGATAACAGGCATGAGGCGGTGGTGCCCGTTGGTGGATCTGGGGAGAACACTACGGAGTTTCTGACGGGACGATGCAAGGGGAGCTTGGCCTCATGGTGGGGAGGGATGGTGACTGTGGAGGCTATGGTAGTGGGGAAGGTGGAGGATGAGGGGGAAGAGGGGGGGTCACTGTGGAGAGGGGAGGGCCGGGGGGGGGTCCAGGGTGGGTGGGGGAGTCATAGTGGTACACGTGCAGAGGGGCTGAGGGGGTGTATTTGGTGGTTTGTTGAAGTGTAGTCGTCACTCGTGGCAGTCTATGTTGGCGTGGAGTTTTTGTAGCAGATCCAGCCCGAGGTAGCCATTGTAGGCATGGCAGGTGGAATCAGATTTGATTAATTGGTGTTTGGTGATCACCTGTTGGTGAGTTTCGACACGGAGGGCCCGTATCTCCCCCCAGATAGGCAGGGGGCCGTCCCCCGTGTCTATGAGATGGGTGGAGGTGGGGAGAAGAGGGCTGAAGGCTGTGGAGTGGCGGGAGTAAAAGTGGTGATAGAGACATGATCTGGCTGCTCCTGTATCAACCAGAAGTCTTGCCTTCACCCCATTCAGCCTCATTTTGTCGTAAACTGGGGGCAGTATTTGTGCGAGGTGGCCCCCGCCACTGTGGGGAGGTGTGGGAGCGGTCCTAAAAATCCAGTTGCGGTGAGGCGTCCTCCTAGCCACCGAGGTCCATCTCCTCGGTCTTGGGGTAGTCAGTGGGAGGGGCCACGTCCTCGACGTGGTCGTCCTCGATGGCTTGGTTGACCACTTTGCGACGGGCGGCTTTCAATTGCTCCCTGATGTTGTGTATGGGGCAGCGATGGTTGCATGCAGAGAACTCCCACAGATTGATAGAGATAAGGTTGGTAGTATCTCTGGGGTTGGGGTGTTTTTGGGAGGGAGTGTCCTTTGTATGGTGGGAGGGTTCAGGAGTGCCGTGTTTCTGTGGGCTGTCCGGGGCATGGCGAGGGGCAGTTTCCGAGTGGGGACTCGGCTTACTGCCCTGATCTGCTGAGGAGTGGTGCGGGTGGCTAGTAGGCACCTCACCAACTGTACGTCCCTATCAAGGTCCTCAATAGGGTCGCAGATTGTAAAATGCTCTCTGACAATACTGGGGAGGATCCTCAGAAGGGTGTTGAATATATGCTGGTCCCGCGTGTTGGCATCAGCCTCTGGGTAGGCAGTGGTAACAAGCTACCTAGTTTGGATGTCGGTATCATCCAGATTGCCGCTGTAGGCAAGGGCATCTAACTGGGAGAAGGCGACGACCTTCCCCAGTTAGGATGTAACGGCTTGCCTCACAATTTGGCTGAACTGATCCCATTTCAGATCTGGGACGATTTTTGCCACGATGCTCGACACAATTTTCCCGAAGTGTGGGAGCTTAACTGCTATTTTTTCTCAGTCATTTTCAAAACTTATATCTAATATAGGCTTGACCATAGTGTCATAACTGAAATGAAACTTAACAAATTAATCACTGTCCTTGTTATGCTAGGTGTTTAAAGGTTAGCTTCCCGTCCCTTGAACGCCTAGCGTGCAGCTGTGTTCTCTTTCTAGACCGGAGCTTAGACAAATAAGAGAGAGGCAGGACACAAAAACTCAAGGCAACAACCTTACACGTGTATTGACTAATTCTATTTGTGGAACAGATAGATGTCACAACAACGGAAATCTGGGTAATTATAAGTCATGTATTAGTATTGTAGTATCGCGCAGGATACTGTTTAGTCAATGGTTCAGGATAGCAGGTGAATGGCACAACAAATAGTGTTCGTAGTATTTCAGACAGGGGAATAGTTCCCTGTTACTTGGAGGGAGATAGAAACTCTGCTTTGGCTGGGCAAGTATTACACTGGTCTTGTAGTGCAGAAGAATCACACTATAAAGGCCGAGTCTGATATATACTGAAATCACTGCACTCTTATTAGATCTCTCTTCTTACTTTCACTGTGTCACTGTTCGCCCAGATCTTATCACACATTACTAGGCCTTGGACTTATGTTCTCTTCGATATCATCTGCCTGATATTCTAGTCACTCTTAACTGTCACTGCACTATTCACTGTCACTCACTGTCAGTGGGGTGGCGGTGTGGTTAGTGGGGAGGCAGGAGGACTCACAGCCCAACTCCCGATGGGGCTGAGTCCCACCTGTGGCCTCTGTATCCAGCGGCCACGGAATCACTCGTAGGGGCGTCCTCTTTCGTTCTGGGCTAGGGGCGGTGAAGGGCTTTGCACTGTCAGGGCTGGGAGTCGGAATGCAGCCCTCAGAGCCGGGGCTGAACAGCTCCCTGAAAAGCACACTTAGGCGCTTGACGGAGGATGAGGGTCGTCTGCATCGGGGTGGGGAGAGGCCTCGCCCGTGGGTCCTGGAAGCTGCCTCAGGGGCCTGGTGACTGCGGCCTCATGCCGTCGGGGACGTCGTCAGGAGTGAGCTGCGGCGTCTGTCGTCGTCAGAGTCCATCAGGTAGGGTCCCTCTGGAGCCAGCTGGGCAGAGTATAACCCTGGGGATAGCACAGGGCCTCTCCACAGGTCCTCGGGACTGGGACCCTCCTCCTGGAGGATGTTATGTCGTGGGGGTGTGGCAGCACCTGACAGAGGAGTGGCTGCTGGCCGTCTCCTGCCGTAGGGCCCGGCTACTGGCCATGGTCTGCGTGGGTGAGCAGCTACCAACCGTCTCCTGAAGAAGGGGTGAGCAGCTACCGGCCGTCTCCTGAAGAAAGGGTGAACGGCTGCAGGCCGTCTCAAGAAAGGCGCGGCCACTAGCCGTTGCTGGGGTGCTGCCTGGAGCTAGAGTAATAGCTCCACCCTGATCCTGTCGAGGGTCAGCTGCTATGGCGGCAGCGGGTGAGTTCCGGGTCATAGGGGTGCGTGGCCCAGGTGGACTTATGTCCCTGTCGCCTGGGGTTGGGTCGCACACTGTCTGCCCCTCCGTAGGCTCCTCCTGGGTGTGCTGTGTTGCCCTCAGTTGCTATTCCCAGCATTTTAGTCCTGGCCGAGATTTGATCTCAGGCCCCTGCTCTTCATATGCGTGCACGTTACCACTGAGCCAAAGAGAGGATCCCGCCTTTGCCTCTAAACAATGCAGGGCTTTTATACACTCCATTACATCCCTCTTTTCTCCCCTTAGTGATTAATTTGGTGAGTTTCGAACACACAAGGTACCATAAGCATCGGAGGCCACCATGAGGAGGTTGCGGACCACGCTAAAACAGGCCATCCCGGGATGTATGAACAGAGACCTTGTCAGCTAACCAAGGACCAACATCAAATTGCCAACCAAGTCCCGTCTCACATCTCACACCGCTGCCAACCAATGTAATAACTGAAATGAAACTTAACAAATTAATCACACTGTCCTGGCCGAGATTCGATCTTGGGCGCCCAAGCATCATACGCGCGCACGTTACCACTCAGCCAAAGAGCAGATCCCCCCTTTACCTCTAAACAACGCGGGCTATTATACGCCCCATTACAATGAACATATACGTGTGTATGTCATACTGCTCAGGGTCGAACTTAGGTAATTGGACGTGCTGGTTGGCAGCCATTTTTATAACCTTCCCTTTTTCCCTTGTTGCACTCTGTTGGATCGAGAACCACCGCTAGCCACCAGTGCTATGCAGCATATTCTGTGCCCAACTTCTTGGGTTCAGATACGGCTTGGGCCTTGGGTTCTTTATTCTTGACCAGGCCAGAGTATACAGACAAGGGGATAGGGCTCAAACACAGGCTAACCAGATTTATACGTATATTACTAAACAGAGTACAACAAATCACACATAAGTACATGGGCAATCCTATATGAAGTACAAGTACACTAGATGACAGTACAATATAAAGCACACTGACACTAAATATATCACGATACAATACACACAGGGCAGCCTGAATACACTATGACAAATGACACTAGATATATCTCAATATAATACACATAGGGGTATGAACACAATATAGCCTATGGCACAGTATATCACAGTATAAGTATACATGCATGACATGAACGCAATACCTCATGGGATACGATATATCACCATACACCACACGCGCGTAACATGGACGCGATATAACAACAGGCACAATACATCATAGTACAATAAGCCTATGTGGTACAAACACAATACTTAGACACTAGATTGAGATATAGAGTCAGGTCAGGTATGTATTGCACAGGGGAGGGAACAACACGCTTGACAGCCCAAGAATGGTTTCACTACACTGAGGTATACTACTATAGTATGTGACGGGGATGGGGATGGGTAGCCCCTTGCACTGAATCGCGGTGTATTACCACTAGTAGGGTCTAGAGCACACGGGGGGGGGGTCAGGGCGTTACACAGGGAAGGAAAAGAAGGGGATGTCACTTGAGAACAACAGGGGAACTTCTCACAGGGGCGTACACCATCACAAGTGGGGGGGGGGGTCTGTACAAGTAGACAGCACACACAGGGGCGTGGTACTTTAGGTATGGGGAAAGGGTATAAACACAAAGTCTGTAGCACTACAACTCATGGTACAGCTGGTTGTCGGTGGGCGCAAGGGGTGCGGCTATGGCCACTACACAGGCAGCCGTAAGTGGCGGCCAGGTGTGGGAGGAGGGCCGTCTGGGGTGTGTTCCCGGTGCGAGTCTCTGGTGGTGTAGTCTGGGGTCTGGATCGAGATGAAAGGCGGAGTGATGGGCAGCCCTTTCCTGGTGAGGGCCCTGGGAGTATGGTGGCCCTCTGGACTAGGGTTGGACAGGGCTAAGAGGCGCTCAGTGCAGCGCCTCCCCTTCGTAGTGGTGGGAGTCCTGGGGGCAGACTTGGGCTGGTCCAAGCCGAGAGTCGACCGCAGGGCACTCATTACCTCCCTGGGGCTGCAGTCTCTCCTGGAGGAGGTGGCTGTCAGGGGTTGGCTGCAGCCACCTGTACTGGGGGAGTCCGGCAGCTGCTGGTGGCATCGGGGGTGGCTCGCCATTACATGGGGGCTGCGGTCTCACCTGGAGTAGGAGACTGTCAGAGGTGGACTGCAGCTGCTCACTCTGGGGGAGTCTGTCAGCGGCTGCAGGCACTGGGAGCTGTGCTGCAGTGACAGGACACCTGGCCTCAGGGTGGTCTCGTCCCAGGTACTCTCTGGCAGGGGTCCTGTGGGGGAGCAGTCTCCACTCTCCGTGAAGGAGGGGAGGCGGGAGGGGCGCCTCAGCCACGGGATGGGCGGGCTGAGTGAGAGGCGTCGCCCTCACTGGGAGCCTCCAGGGTCACGGAGAGAAAATGACCAGTGACCTGTTCCCCAGCCTGACGGGCCTGATGGTCCCTGCCGAAACTCTGTTCCGGGGCATAGGAAGGAGGTCTGGAGGACAGTGCCTAGGCTCCCTCCCAGGGTGGTGGTCGAGGGAGATCCGGTGGATACTCCCTCGGCCTGGCAGACCTGGTGGACACTGCCGGGGGACCATTCATCCCGGGGACAGCCAGAGGAGAATTCCTGTAGGGCCTTCTGGCTTGGGCTGCAGGTCCAGTGGACTTTGTCGCCCTTCTGCTGTCGGGGGATAGCGAAGCTGGGGGACAACTGGTGGTCTTTCCCCCTGTGGCAGATCCGGTGGATACCACCAAGGGTCCTGCCGCCCTCCTGGGGAGCACAAGTGATGGTCATCAATGAGACTGTCCAACACGCCAGCTTCTGGAGGTGGGTGGCAGAAGGAGGAGATCCAGTGGACGCTCCTCCTACAGTAGATCCAGTGGATGCTACTGTGCCACTGCTTCCCTTGGATGTAGTAGGCATATGAGCTCAAGCTGCAGCTCATCCTCTCTTAGGGGCAGGTCCAGTGGACTCTGCATCCGAGGGCCTACTTGGGACTTTGCTAGGGCAAGACCCACCCCGATTCTGGCGAGTGCTTGCTCCGTCAGAGAGTAACGCACTCGATCTGAGTACTGCCTGGTGGTCCGGCTGCATGGAAGAGGGGCGTTGGGTCATGTGGGACATATATCCCTCCCATCCGGAATGTGGATGTACCTCCCCATTGCCTCCTGCTGGGGTGGGGGCTACTTCCCTATGTCCTCCTCCTGGGGTGGTGGTGTCGGGCTCGCTCCTCCGGGTGGATATTTCAGTAAGCATCATCACTACACTTTATCATTTCAGTTGCAAATCTTGTACAGTATGCTAGACAGCCCATGGAAGTAAATAATGCATCATAAACGTACAGGTAACGTACTGCACTTTACACCCTATACATTATGTATGATTCTGGCATGAATGCCATTCTGTTTCATAAATAATCAAACTAGCATTGACAAGGAATCGACACAAAGTGGCGCTGTATTCCTTGGGTGGAGCAAAGCAGCTACACAATCTACTGAGGAGCCAAACCTTCTAGTATTTCCCTGCGTCTCACTGGGAGAAGGACCCTGGCATGATGCGTCAACAACAAGGGGTGCCAATTCCCTGCATGGTGTATGTAATGTACTGTGCCTGTAGGATGGCCCCTGAGAAGCAGTTGTCGACCTGTGGTCAATGGGTCTTCTCGGCCAGACAGACCTTTTTAAAGCAACAGCATCAGCTTTGTCACACTACTGTACTCCTTCGATAAATTGAAAGAAATAATATTATCTAGGCAGACAACTGGTAAGGCACCATGAAGTACTGTATACTTAAGGAGATGGGATGATGTCTTCCCTCAAGGCAAAAGAACTGAAAAGAAATGCGCCTGAGACCATGGATCATTTGGCTAGCTACTGCCTGTTGTAGACAAGATCTAAAACAAAGCATATCAACACTCAAACCCTGCTGTGTGTGTGTGTGTGTGTGTGTGTGTGTGTGTGTGTGTGTGTGTGTGTGTGTGTGTGTGTGTGTGTGTGTGTGTACCGGTATATCATTCATCATCATCCGGACCCCCTTTCCCACCTTAGGGCAGGGTGAGGAGTAGCAACGTCCAGACATTCCAAGTTTACATTCACTACATTCTGTGGCTCCCATAAACGTATCCGATTGAGTCAGTCCGGACGCTGTCACGTTAAAAATGGGTGCCAAATCCCTGATCATGCAGTTCTCACAACATTCATCCAGCCAGCTCGATCTCTTGTCAGTTCCCTAGCATCACCGACTTCCATACCTCACTTCCTCATACACTCATCCACCAAATCCTTCCACCATCTCCTTGGCCTACATCGCCTCCTTCCTCCTTCAAACTAGCTCAGATATACCTTCTTCACCACTCTATTGTTATCATTCTCTCCACATGACCATACCATCTCAGTACACTCTCTTCGACTCTGGTGTCCACAGACCTCACTCCACATCTTGCACGAATCACATAATTTCGTATCCTATCCACTCTCTGTACTCCACATACATTTCTCAGCGTCCCATTTCCACTGCTCTCACTCTTGACTTTTCTTTTCATGCCACACCATAGTCTCACATCCATATGTTAAAGTTGGCACTAACACTCCATGTAAGCCTCGTGCAGCTGCAACGCTCAAGCCCCTGTTTCTTATCAAGGCTTTCATAGCACCCGCTAGTTTCCTTCCTTGTGTCACTCTACTTTCAACTTCTTTTTCACATTTTCCTCTCTTTTCTATCACTGTACCCAGGTATTTTTACTATCTCATCAATTCCAGTCTCTCTCCATTCACTGTAACATTACACTGGGATTCACCTTCTCACAATAACTATCACTTTACTCTTTTCTACATTTACTCTCAAGGCACGACGCTCACGGATATTAGCAAAATTTTGCACATCTACCAAGTACTTGTGCGGTATTTGCAAGTAGTACTGAATCATTAGCATACAATAAATTTAAGATATTCCATCCATCACCATCTCTCTCTCTCTCTCTCTCTATACAGTATTCATCGGCTAGTTCTGCTGCTCTGTCTCTCACGTCTTCTCCTCGGCCCATTCCTGCTCTTGATTGTTTTCCTGTTCTTACTCGCCTCTTCCGTGACCTATGGCAAACTTCCTGGTACTCCCAGGTCACCAATAAACTTCATCTCGTTAAACCTTCTTTTCTTCCATGGCCAATTTCCACTCATCCCAATCGTCGGTGGGAATTTGTCCTCGCTCGTCTTCGCTTGGGTCACATCCGCCTCACTCACGTCCACTTAATGAGTGGTGACCCCCCTCCACTTTGTTCACGCTGTAACTGCCCCTTGACTATCAGACACCTTGTTCTCGACTGCCCGTCGATACTTTGCGACCGTCGCTCTGCTTTTCCGTTCCTCTCATTATTACCCCGCCCCTCGTTCCTTACTGATTTCCTTGGTGTTTCTCCTACTTTTTCTATATCTAATATTATTGCTTTTCTTTCTGCTCTGCTTATTTTGCATCTAATTTAATTATCCTCCATTCTTTGCCGCCTTAGTGCCACATAGCCTCTCTAGGCTTGGTGCTAGTTTTTTCTCACTATTCATTCATTCATTAGTCATGGATTGCACAGGAAAAGTATATATGGTCAGCGTAAGCTGATGGTGGTTGATAACAAACATATACTACTTTAACATTTCAGGATGAAGATGTCTTTTCTGAGCTGAATATAACTGTGGCATTAGCCATAATAAAACAGAAAAGACATCACTGGGTAGAAGGGGATAATGAGATTAAATCTAACCCCTTCAGCAGCGATGTCTTTCCCTAGCCAAACAGAATACCTGTACAGTACAGTCAGCTGATAAGAGTCAAATGTACAGTAACAGAAAAGACCTTGAGATGAATAGGTTAATCATACAGAGGGTACGGAGCTGAGTGTGTGTGTACATAAATGCTGTTACGTATCAAAGTAATATTCTACACTGAACCTGGACACCAAGACAAATGAAAATTGGCAGTAAAACTGCAAGATATTAGGAGTAATGAAGGCCATGCTTCTAACAGAGTGAATATGAAAGAAGTAACTGTATGATATATAATGATATCTGATGTATAGTAATGAAAGAAATACAGTGTAAAAGGATGCGAGCTATAAATGAGTGAAGTGAAGATGAGTTATGGGTAAGCTCCTTCTGAGATTACACATGTGCAGAAGGATAAATGAATATTTAGCTATTATGACAACAAATCTGGTATACTTTAATATGACAGAATTTGTCAAGAAGTCCACTTTACAGTTAACATAGTAACAAACAATGTGAGACAAAGTAATTATAAGCTATTGATGCAGATGGGGGAAGACTGAGTCTAAAAGACAAGGTTAACCATTTTGACTGCTAAGAATTCTCTCAACACAATTAAATAATCTGTTTTTATTTTACATATTACTTGCAAGTATATTGTGGCAATAAAAGGTCTACTTGAAAAACTACTTAAGGCTCTAGACTGTTTAAAAATTTTCTGGAGATAGTTTGAAAAAAATTCCTCCAATGAATCACGTGCAGTGCAAGGGTTAAAGAGTATGATGAAAGGTCATTTGGAATGGAATGAAAGGTTCTCAAGGCAAAAGTCAATCTTGGGAAATAAAATTAGGGAACAGTCAGAAAGATCTAATTTAAAGAAGTCAGCACGGATTCAGGCAAGGACTATCCTGCCTCAAAAACTTTTTGTCATTCTTCTCGGTCTATGAGGCTGTAGATAGCGATAAAACTTGCGATATTATTTATCTGGACTTTAGTAAAGCTTTTGATAGGGTTCCACACAAAAGGCTAGTTAGAAAGGTTCGAGCACACGGTACAGATGGCGATATCCTAAAATGGATAAAATGCTAGCTGAAGGGAAGAAAGGAGGGAGTATTAATAAATGGAACTAAGTCAGATTGGGGATTAGTAACTAGCGATGTACAACAAGGATCAGTACTCGGTCCCTCATTATTTATCATACATATATAATGATCTAGATTTAGGAATCACTAAAAGTGTTAGCAAATTTGCCGATGACACAAAATTAGGGCGTATCATTAACTCGACTGACGATTGCCTTAACTTACAAAAGAACCTCGATATACTGTCCAAATGGTCTAAAAATTGGCAAATGGAATTTAACGTTGAAAAATATACGTAACGTGGGCAAGACCATTGGAGATGCTAAATACAGCTTAGATACCAAAGATATTAGTAAATCGGAATGCGAGAGATCTAGGACTTAGGGTTTGTAAAGACCTCAAACCAATGCAAACAGTGTATTAATACGAGAAATAAATGGAATAGGATCCTAGGATTTATTTCGCGAAGCGTGAGCAATAGGACATCCAAAGTAATACTGCAACTTTGTCTAGCATTAGTAAGGCTACTTTAAGACAACGCCGTGCAATTTTGGTGTCCGTACTATTGAATGGATATAAATTCGTTAGAAAATGTACAGAGAAGAATGACAAAAATGATACATGACGTTCGGAACCTGTCGTATCAAAACAGACTAAAAAGACTAAATCTGCACTCACTACAGAGGCGTAGAGTGAGGGGGAGACTCATTGAGGTGTTTAGATGGACTAAGGGATCAAATAAGGGATATATTAGCTAGGTACTTAAAGTAACCATACAGGATAGAACTATAAGTAATGGTTTCAAATTAGATAAATTCCGTTTTAGTAAGGAAATTGGTAGAAACTGGTTTGGCAACAGGGTAGTAGACGAATGGAATAAGCTGCCTAGTGATGTAGTTTGCTGCCCCTTCCATTGGAAGTTTCAAGCATAGGCTAGATAAGCATAAGACAAAATTTAAGGGGTAAGTATAAAAAAGAGAAAAAATCTTATAAATAGTACTATTTCATTCTTTTTACTTTTCTGGTTACACTATGATAGTCTCTCCTTTCACACTTACCTATAAAATGTCCGCGCCAGTTTTCTATACTGTCTGGTGTTCCGACTTTTTCTTGTCGCCTTCGGCTGGAGGGTTTGGAGGGCAAGGGAGAGCCTTCTTCTTTGCTATCCTTTTCTCATTCTAGTGGTTCAGTTACTCTTTTAGGAGCTGCCTAGCATGGGCCAACTGGCCTACTGCAGTTATCCTCTCTTCTTGTGTTCTCTCCTTGAATCAGAGTGAATTATGTTGGGGTCTTTGTTGTGTGTGTGTTCTTAGGCTTTGGCAGTAGGCCTATGCAAGAGATGCTAAAACAGAAAGTGAATTCCTTACAGGACATGAAGTGCTGTTTCTCCCTGATGTTGATACAGTTGCTTAGGACAACGTTTTGTGTCAGAATGAGGAAAAAAGCCTAGTACACTCTAGTACAGTAATACTGTGAAGGGTTAACAATTTTAGAGGGTTCTCTGTATTTATTCTCATACACAAGCAGTGTATAGTGTCTGGAGTACAAAAAAAAAAAAAAAAAAAAATGGAGGAAATAAGGATTTGAAACTAAGCTGCTGTCATCACTACATTTCAGCTACATAAATCTAGAGTGAGAGCTGTTGCAACGAATTATGGCATGGTGCATCAGAAGTGTGGCCTGGCATTGAGGGATATATGGAAAATTAAAGGATTCATGAAGAATACGGTGTTTAAAGAAGTACAAAGGAAAGCAGGTCACATCAGACCTACTGATTGTTTCACATCTGTTTGTTATAATTAAATCAAACAAGAGGCGATTCCAAGGCACAGCAAACCCGTCGCCGGCAGTAATTTTAGTGCTGACGTATAAACACAGCAGGATATCTATCAAAGATGTCACATATGAAATTTGGAGTAAATCGAGTGAAAATTGACGATTTTATGCCCATTTGAAATTTTAGGCCCGACCCACCTGACATTGACCCCGCTACCGCTATGCTGGGGGGTGACCCTCCTGATGTAATGAGGCATATTACAGGATGCAGATTTGAAAGATGCACCTTTAGGTTTTGGTTTCATGTCGATATGACAAATCCGAACGTTTTGGCGGAAAAAACAATTTTTTTTTCTTTTACATTTGTTGGGCCTACAGCCTAGGCCTTGGCCCAGTTTGGCCCAAATATATTCAGGTGATCAGAGGGTCATAACCCATCATTCCTGTAATTTTTGTTAAAATCGCACCAGTAGTTTTTGCGTAAAGTTGTTAACAGACGGACTTGCAGACAGACAAACAGGCACATAAACAAACAGACAAACAGAGTGAAAACAACACCCGTTCCCGAGACCCTCCGGGGCGGGGACGGATAATGATGCCACGCTTCCTTGTATGGAATCCCCATACTGAGGTTGGCTGTAGTACAGCTGATGGTTTTTATGAACTAGATGATAAACCAAGAGCTAAAATAAACGAATCAGTACTACTGTACTACACCTTCCAATAGTTCCTGGAAACTATTAGATGAGAGAGAGAGAGAGAGAGAGAGAGAGAGATTTATCATAAGAATTTTAACGACACAAGCATCTAAGTTTGAATTACTTGTGACTGAGTTTCATGCTTAAGAGTGGTCATTTTGTGGTTAGTTCCCAAGCCTGTATCCACTTTTCACTTATGGTAGTACCTTTCATGGTTGATGGTAGCAAACCGTCTACAGTACTATCTTGTTATAATGTAGGAAAATCAAAAGATGTAAGGAAAAGAAAAAAGTAATCGTTTTGCCCTATGCAGTGAATGGAGAGTGAGGTACTAAATAAGAGAAGGTATTAGAGCGAGGTAAGTGGAAAAAGGCACTGTAGAAGATCAAGAGCTATGTAGAGAGAGAAGATGCAATAGTATGTCTGGGAGAGTTGTCGTTATGAAAAGGTGAGAGAAGTTATTGGAGGTTCTCTTATTGATGCTACCCCTTGCAGGATGAAGCATTAGCCAATAGGGTAAATTTTTAGAAGTAACCAACGTTTTCTTTTATTATTATTTTTATGTTTTCCAATGCAAAATACTGTGTTTTAATTAGTTTTGACCTTCATTTTTGGGGGAAACTCCCCCTTTTAGAATTTTGAGTAAGATTTCCAAAAGAAGGTTTATCCCCCAAAATCAAGATCAAAATTAATTAAAAACGCACTATCTTCCATTAAACGAACCCAAACTAACAACCTAACCTAACCTAACCTAACCTAGGCCTAACCTAGGGCCTGCCATAAGACCGAGTGCACACGCCTGCACCAGCCAATATGGCGCAACATTCATCCGCTACTGAGCGACAGCCTAACCTAAGTTACTATATGACTACCCCTACAAAATTTGCTCCCCCAACTCAAACTAGGCTTAAAAGGTAAGTCTTAGTTAGAATAGTTCAGGGACGTAATATAATGAAAATTGGTAACGTTGGTTACTTCTAAAGTTATACCGCCAATAGATAGGGGAGAAATAGATATGCATGTGATGAAGTGTTTCTATTTCTTGGAATGTCAGGGCTTCATAATTATCCATTCTTGAACTATGAATATTGAATTGTGACTCTAGGGACCTCACATTAATGGTCTTTCTCATAGGTTATTGAGAAACCTAATTAGGTGCATGGGTTCTTGAGAAGATTCCATTACTTCAGTTGCCCACAGGTGATTTTCAGCCTTTGTTTGTGGGATCAAAATCTAGTGGATTATCACTGAATCCCAACTGGCCTGCAGAATGTAGACTCATTTTCTGCAAACTTGTTTAGTAGTTGAAAAAGTAATCCAGCTTAATGGACCATATTCCATTATTTCAGCTTCAAAGGTAGGATTGTGTGAGAACAGTTCCTATATAACAACTGCCTCCACACTTTATTAGCAATAGTTCATAATCTTTCTACTCGGGAGAAACTCAAAGAATTCAAAAACACAAGCCACTAAAGAAACTGAACAACAGTAAGGGGACTGAGGGTCTGAATGAGAACAAACTTGAAACACAACGGAAAGGTATCAGATAGACATTGGTTACCAGCATTAGGTCTGACCTCATCAGGATCATTTCTTCTAAAGGACAAGATTTATATACAGTGATTCCATGCCCGACAGGAGACTCTTCACAATGTGTGCTACAGACTTGGAAGGCTCACAACCATGGAACCAAGAGCCATGCCACAGAGTCAAAAGAGTAATGTCTGAGAGCCTTCCTATCCACAGCTCCATGATGTTAGTGCTACTTCCTGGATGAATTCAGAGGCTTTCGGGAAAAATAAGACAGCTTACAGAATTGAGATTGTGATCAAAGGAGACCATAGGAGATGAGGGATTGACGGTAAATAGAATGACTGTTTGTAATGATGAGGCCATTAAATTTTATACTTTAACTTTTTTTTGAGGTAGAGTTATGTGTCAGGTGCCATTAAAACTGCACTGTAGAGCATCCAAGGTAGAAAAGATTCAGGTTTCTTCCCCAGGTGGATCAGTGAACTGAAGAGAGCCACATGTGGTAATGGTGGATATTAAAATTACCTAAGTTATATTATTTCTGAGTAAGAATACATGGACAGAATATGTTGCACTTTAAAGATGATATATTACACAAATTTTTAAAAGATTGTGTCCAAAAATTCAAAAGCCACCTGTCTAGAAAACCAGTATCGTACAGAGAGTCTAGGAGAATACAGATACGGGATTGCTGATAACGGCGACAGGGAGTAATGTCTCTTTGATAAAGTGAATGTGAGGTTTCGAGGAGGCTGTGTTCTGCTAAACGCAGATCAGAGAAAAGGACTGCTGGGGAAGTCCATAAATTGCTTAATATGTGCAGCCCTTGTTTGCAGAGGCTTGTTATCCACTTACCTTCCTACAAGATCACCCCAGCAATTCTTTCTTATGTCATGCAGAGTTGGGTAGCAGTGTCTGCCATATACTCGTAGTAGCTACCTGGGAGATCCTCACTGTCATAGGAGGGAATAATTGGTGTGATGAGATCTATGGGAGCACCAGAACCTGTGATCGCCTGCAAGGGTAGAAATGCTGGAGGTGATGAGGGGGGCCTAGGGGGCTGACATCTTGGCAGTGGCCACTGAGAAAGCCTTTACATGGTCTTTGCCTGGGAGCAGTGCGGAGGAGTGTATGATGTTACAGTATCTTCCATGCAGATTTGCGTGGAAGATGTATGTGACAGGCCATAGACTGTAGTTTATTTCCAAGCCTAATTTTCACATATCAACACCCCCTTTCACACCACCACTTTTATATGCACTAATATGATGGAAGATGTAAAGATTATAGGTCTTCGAATTAGCATGGGTTTGTATGACTGGATGAACCCCATGCCAGATTAATGAAATTTTAAGAAGCGCAGAATACATACTGACAGAGGTGGGAGTTTCAGGCCTTTTGATATAGGGCTTCGCTAAAGTCTGTGAGCTAATCTGGGCCTTCGTTAGTCACTGAAGTCTATGGGAGTGAAACAACTCGTTTCCGAAAATCGTTAGACAAACGGTCAGTGCCGCTCCTATACATGGTCCCGTGTCTCAAAGTTAAACTCTCAAACAGTCCCCTGCCCAAGCGAAACTACAGAAGATACATATCTCACAACCATAGATCAGCAACCAACTTCACCACATAATACCGTAGATTACTCAGGGCATAATTGTACGGGCTTACATTTCCCACATACACTACAGAGTACAGAATGCGCACGGTATGTGTGTGTGTGTGTGTGTGTGTGTATTATCTTTGGAGAACCACGTGGTCAGGCTTGGGAAACCTGTCCCACTCGACTGAGTCTGCTAAGGTGGTCGGCACGGCCAACCTGGCTGGCAATGCAGGATAATGGTTGTAATATCCGTTGAAAAACATCCGTTCCACCTACGCATACTGTAGCATGAAGGAACTTACAAATATATTGCAAACTAGAATTTTGGTGGATATATCCAGATTCCTTTGTGAAAACATACTTCCCTTAAGACCTGTTCAGATCTTGGGCCAGAGATTATTACCCTGTGGAAACCTTTTTCTACAAACGCCCTTGACATGAAATGTATAGAGGATATAAAAAATCATATGAATTAATTAAAGAACTGTTAACTTCATTTAGCTCAGATAGTCAAGAGGTATTCAGTGTACTGTGTTGTTATAAAAATTTGTACATCTTGAGATTGAGAGCCACTTTGTTGAAGGGCAGTGGACCAAGCTTATGTTCGCCTATCCACCACGTGCGCATTGTTGTGACTCTCGTAACCCTCTGGCGGCGAGCAGGGGAATGAGCTTCGGCCACAGCCGCTGAGCGGCTGAGCCGCCTGAACCCCTCAGTCAGCTGTTGGAGTGTGCAGGGTGGGGATGTGTTCTTGAGTCTCGTTTTCCTCCAGTGTTTTGCTCACTGAACAATAAACATGGAGTTTAAAAACGGGGTTTTCAACGCAGCCAGGGATGGTAACCTGCGTAGGTTAAAGGTAAGACTGAATAATCATGTGTTTATTGGCTTGAACAGAAAATTAGCTGTGTTATTTGGAGCTGCCACAAGATTTGCTTTTTGCGTGAAGAACATTTCTGGCTAACAATAGATTTTGCTATTGAAAGATAATTCTTCATGTTGAGTTAACGAACATTTTGCTCCCCGAATGTGATCGTGTACTGTTTTGTGAATAATTTACTATACGGTAGCAATTGAATTATTATTATTATTATTATTATTTTATTATTTATTATTTTATTATTACTGATGACGGATAACACTTGCAGGGAGGACCATATTAAATCGTTGTGTCTCAGGTGCAATTTCAGGGTTTCATTTTCATTTATTTCAGTGACTTTATTACCTTAGCAGAGGTAGATAGCCCTACATATTTGCAACTTCAGTCAGTGAATTTCGATAAGCTAACCTCTCGTACTTTGGATGTAAAAGTGTTTACTCCTGTTACTGAAACTCTTCTGTTATTGAAACCTGCAGCACTTACCTTCACTCAGTTCCTAAGCGGGAACTGTGTACAGTTACCCATTATTATGTATCAAGAATGAAGTGCTGTTATATTTCAGCATAAATTGCTGCATTAATATGCCTCGAGATAAGTGAGCAAGAAGTATTGCAGTTCATACATTGGGATGGGTTGTGTTTTATGTATGATAATTAATTTTGCAGATTTAATTGTGAAGTGGAGGCATCCCCAGTTAGAATAATTGCCTTGCAGTGTCACATGTTAACACTTTAAAACCAAGCATGCTTTTGTTGAAAATATGACTCATACGTAGTTTACTCTTTAAACTTTTCGATACCAGGTAACCTCCCCACTATTATACCAGGGCTGTGCTTGAAAGTTTATTCATGGTTAAGCCAGACGATTTTTAGATGCAGGAGCTTCGTGGGAGCGAGCTTGTCCGTCAGTCACTTGTTGAGGATTTCGGGAGACCACTTACAGACTTTTGCGAAGCCCTAAGTTCCACGCATCAGTCTTCTACACTTTTATTTCGTATTCAGTTGATGTAAGTCCCTAGTAGTCAAGAGGGTAGGAGCTGCCGGGTAATATTATTAGCAGTAGCTTAGATTTAATGAGAATCAGATAAAACTGAGTGTGATGTAACGATAACTTTCGGTGCAGTAGGCTATTCAGTCACCATTGCCAGGTGTGTTAGAGAATAGCAGCTCTAACAAAAACAAATATTAGGATGCTTGGAAAAATTTTCCAGTCATAAACCTTGGTATGCTGTCATGCGAAAGGATAAGTAAAAGTGTTCTTGGATCAGCATGCTGAAAGATACGCCGCTTATTACCACAATTAAAAACGAATGATCATAATCATGAACAGCACACGAACCGTACCAAATTATAGATACCTGGTACAGTATATAATGATGCAGGGGAGGCCACAGGATTACCGTATTTTATTATTATTATTATTATTATCATCATCGTCATTATTATTTATCATTGGGTGGGGGTGAGGAAACTTGAAAGTACTGACTATTTACTAAAAAACAAGATAAACTTCTTGGATATAAGATGAAGGGATGTTTCAGTCAGCAGTAACTGTCCCAGCTATTGCTCAGTTCCATCTCGTGGTTATTTAAATTATATATATATATATATATGGAGAGGGATGATGATGGAAATTTATTGTATGCTGATGATGCAATGCTACTTGCAAATATCGCACAAGAACTTGGTAAATGTGCAGAATTTCGCTAATATCCGTGAGCGTCGTGTCTTGAGAGTAAATGTAGTAAAGTGATGGTTATTGGCAGATGGTGAATCCCAGTGTGATGTTACAGTGAATGGAGAGAGACTGGAATTGATGAGATAGTAAAAATACCTGGGTACAGTGATAGAAAAGAGAGGAAAATGTGAAAAAGAAGTTGAAAGTAGAGTGACACAAGGAAGGAAACTAGTGGGTGCTATGAAAGCCTTGATAAGAAACAGAGGCTTGAGCGTTGCAGCTGCACGAGGCTTACATGGAGTGTTAGTGCCAGCTGTAACAAATGGATCTAAGACTATGGTGTGGCATGAAAATGAAAAGTCAAGAGTGAGAGCAGTGGAGATGGGACTGCTAAGGAATGTATGTGGAGTACAGAGAGTGGATAGGGTACGAAATAATGTGATTCGTGAAAGATATGGAGTGAGGAAGTCTGTGGACACCAGAATCGAAGAGAGTGTACTGAGATGGTATGGTCATGTGGAGAGAATGATAACAATAGAGTGGTGAAGAAGGTATATGTGAGCTAGTTTGAAGGAGGAAGGAGGCGATGTAGGCCAAGGAGAAGGTGGAAGGATTTAGTGGATGAGTATATGAGGAAGCGAGGTATGGAAGTCGGTGATGCTAGGGACCTGACAAGAGATCGAGCTGGCTGGATGAATGTTGTGAGAATTGCATGATCAGGGATTTGGCACCCCTTTTTAACGTGTCAGCGGACTGACTCAGTCGGATAGGCTATGTTTATGTGATGCCACAGAATGTGGTGAATGGTTTTGGAATATCAGATAGAGCCAGGATTCCTGGGGCTTGAATGATGAGTGAATGGAAGCGTGGCCCATTGGAATGGGCAAACTTGGAATGTCTGGACGTTGCTAACTCCGCACCCTGCCCTAGGGTGGGAAAGGAGGTCCGGATTATGATGAATGATATACCGGTACACACACACACACACACACTAGGGTTTGAGTGTTTGATTTGTTTTAGATCTTGTCTACAACAGGCGTAGCTAGCCAAATACTACCGGTAGTAATAAACATAAGAAGGGAGGATACCTATAGTAGGTCGGATGGCCCATGGTAGGCAGCTCCATGAAGAATGTGGCTAGAGTTCTAGACTAAGACATGGACAGCAAAGATAACGATTCATTCTTGTTTTAGATTATAATATATTGCATATTAGTGTACTATATTACTTTATATTGCATATTAGAGTATTATATTTCCCTGAGTATATACCGGTATGCCTGTTTTGTTAGCATGCCCAGGTGCTCTCGTGAAAAGAGTACTGTGTCTTCCTGAAATTGGACATGTCCCCAGTCAAGACATTTTCCAATGTAATTTTAACATTCATTGATAGCTATTATCGGGAAACATTAAAAGCCAGGAACTGAACATGCCATACATGACCAAACCGAATGTTTTTTTCTTTGGCTCACCAGGTCTTTCATTTGAACCAGAAAAAAGGGGAGGGAGGATGAGACAATGAATTAAAAAATCCGGGCATAGGCCTAGCCTAGTTACGGTACCGTACCTCGTAAAAGGGATGAGTAATGGACTTGTATATGTGATTTTGTTATTTTTCATAACTTAGTAGTATGATTTCCTCCGTGGCTTTGAACAGAAAGACAGTTGCACCTCTTTTCTGTTTTTCTTTGGCAGTGGCATATTATTAGGTCGATAAGGGTACGGTTGCTAGTGATTTCATAATGCACATAGCCTTTAGGGTACTTACCATAAGTTACTTCCAGAATAATATGTTTTCGGATTAGGTACCGGTATTGTTTGAGGTAGGGTACATTTTTGCCTTACGAAATTAAAATTACACGATACCACATGAAGATTTTTATCGGTATTACTTAAGTTCAGACTACGTACTGTACGATGTATACCATAGTCCTCATTGTCAGAATTTGTGTACCAGTATGCCTAACAGGTGATTTGTCGTACCAGTGCTATTATTTTTTAAAATATATATCAATAGGCCTATATGTATAGGCGAGGCGAATTGCTTGCTTAGGTTAATGAGCATCGTGACATAATTGCGTTCGTAATGTTGATATACGGTACCTTAGCAAGGTAACTAAGCGTAGCAACAAGTTCACTGTTCTCAGTGCATCGATGATTGTTTATTACGGATTCACTTACCACCTACAAGTATTTAAAGCTTTGCATGTGTCATTTGTTAAGGAATCTTTCTAATAAACATCGATACACTACCTTAGGCGTACGTAAAAAAGACATTAGCTGCCGAAATCTAAAAAGACGGACTTGAAATGAGGCTGGCCTCAAAGTGCTTAACCTAATTTTACCCGTACGGTACAATTAGGGCATGTGTTGAGGGTGCAGAATGCTAAAACGTGTACGAGTATGCCAGCGTCTGTTCCTCTTGTACTACCAGCACATGTATATTACTTCGCCCCTTATGCCTATTGGACTACCGACACATGTACTGGGTATACTACTCCACCCTCTGTACCTGTTGTATTGCAAACACTTGCATCCGTACTCTACCCTGTACCTCTGGTACTGCCAGCTCGTACTCCACCCTGTGTGCTTCTTGTACTGCCAACACACGACTCCACCCTCCGTACCGGTACCTCTTGTACTGCCAACACATGATTCCACCCTCAGTGCCTCTTGTATTGTCAATACATGTAGCCTACTCCTCCTTGTAGCCTACCTCCTGTCATGTTAACGCATGCAACGTAATCCACCCTCTGTACATCTTGTTATTGTCGCTACTCAGGTCATGAAGTGAGACCTTCACTCCCAGGGATTGGGGCTGGAAAGGCAGAATCCTATGTTAAAGGCTGTATGTTACCGTGGGTCGGTATAGCGTAGATAGCTTAAACGGTGAAAAGTGGTTATTGACAGTCACATTACAAGAATACATTCGGGGTACGCATATTTATTGTAGATGAGAATAAACAAGCCGTAATAAGTTAGCTAACTTTTTTTTACGAATACTGCACTCATATCTTATTGTGGTTAGATTAGCGCAGACAGCATTGGTATGTTTAATGATGTCATTTTGTTTTGTCATTGATGAACAGCGCAAGGTGGTTATTTACCATGTAGGAAATTGTGAGTAGCGATTAGTGCTGTCAGCATGGCTGAACGACAGATGAGCAGTCCGGACCTGTGGTGGTGTGGTGATGTGGGTCATAAGAGAGAGCGGTGCTCTGCTCACATGAATAGACCTTCGTCAGCTCCATTGTCCTAGGCACTGGCCACTGGTAGAAGTGGGTGGTTTGGTGTGCTTCAAATTTACGAGTTGATATTTAGCTATTAATGACAAGTTTGCGTTTACATGGCAGGTTGTAGTACTTGGCCTAGATACTTACGGTACCATGTTTTGCAGCAGTAACCTCCAGATTATTATAAGGTATGTCAGACATAAGTTGGTAGATTATTATTTACTGCAGTAATTTTCGTAATAAACATATGGCAGCAAGGATTGTACAGTACCAGGCTAACGCTGAAAATCTGATAATTATATATTGGATATGAACAGCTAAGTGTCCTGGTGGCAGGTGTTAGATCTTGCCCTTGGACTGTCAGTAGCTGTTCGTATTTTTAGTACCTGCCATTATTTATGACGAAGAATTAGGGGTAGTCTAATGTTAGATACCTTACCGGTAGCCTAGTTGTATGGTATAACTCGACAAACTTACTTCTGTGTTAATAAGTTGTGTTATCCAGGACATGAACGTAAACTAAGGCTTACCGGTATGTCAGTCAGTAGTGGTTACGTTCATTGTTTCATCTGCCATATATGACTGCAGCTTGTGTAGTATTCACTTTAATCGTGGCCTACAGATAGCCTTTGCAGATAGGAATGACCGAGTTGTCTCAAGTTGTATTTTTGTATTGGGCAGTTGTTTAGTCTGCAGTGCAACTCTCCTGCTGCCATGCAGTTGTACTTAGCCTGCCGGACATAGACTGTTAGCAGGTGGCAGGTGACATACAGGAAGCAGCTGCTTCTGGGCCTGCGGGCTTACCTTTGTTCGTGGTCGCCCTTTAGTAGGTACAGTAGGCTACAGCCATAGGCATTGTTTGTTGTCGCATATCAGATGACGCTACGTCTCAAAAGTGTTGCATAGTAAACTGTCACCAAAGAGGCATGCCACATTTGTTTTGTCTGTCATGGACACCCAATATAGGATATAGTGGCAGAAATGGCTTAACTGTTCATGCTGATCAAAAGTTTAATGACTCACTGCTAATGTATACGACCTGAATATAGGCTAGCTCATTTATCCATGCACTTTTTGCAGCCACGTTGTGTAAGCTGGTTACCAGTTATTCGGATTAAACATTTACAAGACAGGAGGTACCGGGTAATTAGTAATATTTTCGTTGTTTGGGATATATGTTCTGTACAGAACAGTACGGTGCCCTTCTGCCTCTCATGGCCGCGTGTCCGAGACCGTTCTGCCAGCTGTCCGCAATCGGCATACCCACCCACTCCTCCTCCCTTACCTATCCTGGTGTACTAGCCAAGAATAAAATACAGAAGGGGATCGTCGCATCAAAGGGTTGGGCTAACATCGCCGCCCAAAGTATAACATGGAGGCATTTCTTCTGATTGTCGAGAAACACGGAAAGATCTGAAGGTGGGAATGTTATTTGTAGCCCAAAGATAAGGTTATTAGATTATAATGTTGGCTAAATATACCCTATAGGCCTATAAGGATATAATTTGTGGCCCAAGAATGGGGTAAAGTTTTGGTAAAGGCACTTCATTCTGTTAACATAAGCGAATTCCTTGACAGCCCTTGTCGGTTTTTCGTTACTGTAGCCTACCTGTCCTTGATAATCATTTTTTTCTTCCTGCAGAGTAAATTTATGTAGTTGATTTAGGCCTATGTATGAAACTCTGGAAGAAATGAAACGTTTGCAGAGTATTGCATCTGCATTTGGAAATCTAGGTAGCTATGGAAGTGGCGTGGGAAGCTTGGCAACAGGAAGCTGGGTGATGTATAGGCGCCTGGGGCTGTGATGCGAGTTCTTTGTTATGTTTGTTCCTGCGCAGCGTCACCGTTGTCTAAGCTAATATGGAAGCTTGTCTGCCCCTCCCTCTTCCTCCTCCCTCCCTTCCTCATTTGTAGCTTGAGAACTGCTTGCTTCATACCCTGTGTGTGTGTGTGTGTGTTTTATTCCGCAGTAATGTCCGAGGCGTTTGGTAAATCATTGTTTCACTCTGAGTTACGTATACCATTACAACATTGCATTTTTTTTTTTTTTTTTTTTAATGGAAGGGAAGGTGACTGAGCCCCCACGGGAAAGTGAAGTGATGTTCGTGTGGCGCTAAGTACCGTACCGAGCGTTGTGTTTTTGTACGGTGCTACCATGACGCATTATATATCATCGTTAGCATAGCAGACTTCGTGGAACGTCTTCCTTAGCGATTTATTTTGCCTATTGCACCTTAATATTATCATTTATATCAATTATTTCACATATCGGCATAGTTTGTATCACTTTTTTGCAAGATAATCCGGTGTGACGTGTAATTAATTGCTCGTTAGTTACGAAATCTAATTCACCGAGAAAACTGCTCCGTATCGTAATGTGCAGGATCGATCCCGATATTCGCTTAAACTTTAGATTGAGGTGTATTAATTTAAAGTGCTGTTATATATAGCTCTGGTACGGTACGTTAGCGAGGTAAGTACGGTACCGCATAGGGTGTAACGACTGTGGATTATGTTTACTGAATAAGTTACGTTGATTAAAGGTGGGTGTCTAATTTAGTTCAGTATATGTGGTAGGGTATTGTGGGTTAGCCTGTGTGAATGATTTAGCAGGTTACTTTTTATGATTTTCATGCCACTGGTAGATTGATTGTAGGTTATCTAGTACGGTGGGCGGCAAAACTGATAACGGTCGTGATAGTCATTCATCCTTTACGGGCAGCTTAGATAAGATTAGATGCGGTAATACTCGTACGTACGGAATCACCCTAGAACAATATGGAGATGCGTTAGACTATTATGGTAAAAATGAATAGGTGTCAAGTGGAGTTGGTGGAGGATTAGTGCCCCTCCCTGTAAAACAATTAACTCTAAGCCCTTGGCCACCCCGCCTGGGATACATGGCGTCTGGCAATGAATGAATGAATGATGAATAGGTTGTAGTAAATTCTGTAGCCTATCCCTGAATAGTGGTAGATAGTAAACCTGTGAGGTGTAGCTTCTGTTCACCCTTCCCCCCCACCCCCCGGCTGGAAGGAAATCATAGCCAGAACTTCACAACTGGCCTGTGTTAAAGTGGCAGTTAAAAGACCTACTAGACTGCAAGTGCCACTTCATTATGACGCCGATCCTTTTAATGTTTAGCAACTTCGACCTGCCTGCCACAATAACATGGGCGGTGTGTCATCGTTCGATGTAAAGTCCTGGCTTCGACTTTGCCTATCTTAGACAAGGGTAGATGGCTAGCAGAAACTGTAGCTTTCGAATGTACTTAGGCAGTGATGCTGGCCCGAAGTGAGTGAATAGTGAGGTGGTGGGAGGGCTGTGGGCCAGCGTACTGGTGGTGGCCGTGACCCAGAGCCGGTTTGCGGTCACCAGCCTCATTCTGACCACATCACTGCATCCTCGTGCTTCTCATTACCCATGCCACACACCACACCACCCGTTTTCACACCTCTTGTTCCACTTCCATAACTTCATGGTCATCACGGTTGCTTCGCGTCCCATGGACCAGAAAATTTGCACGCAGTCAAGTAATCACACAAATGTGGAGCAAATGGCTGCGTGTTTAGTATTTACCGGCCTAGGAGACCTATATTTTATGGCTATTGCAGTTAGGCTGGGCTTTGTGAAAAGAAATGAGCAGGGAGTGAATTTGTGATGGTGGAATCTTACAAACATACCGTAGGTCATGAAAAGCGTAGAGATGAGTGTGACATTGCACCAGGTGCTCACAAGGTTGGCAGTCAGGACTATTTGCACTCGTGAAATTGATGAATAACTCCAAGAAGGATTACACTAGGTTTTAAAGGAGAACTACATTGATTTACTTACCATATTTATGGCATATAGGCTCCACCATTTACGACATGCAGAACAGCATCCCATTTAGTTGTCTCCTCCAAGGTTGAACGCATCAGAAAATGGAAATGTTATCCCTGATGCTATGCAGTAAATTAATGTAAAAACAGCCACTGTACTCACCTACTCGGAATCATTCTGAAATTCCCATGGGCAATGTA
>NC_136977.1:17616334-17736334 GCF_032717465.1 Coenobita brevimanus
GATAACAAAACATGACTGACTGGCGTCCTCTGATGACTGTGGTTGAAAGAGCAGACGTTATACGGTGCCAGGTAGCTAGTATTCTATGAGTATATTCACCGCCGCATTATTATTCTGTCTACTGTATCTCACTGATTCCACCACTGCCAGAGTCGGGTGAACTTGTGAATCTTGTTGAGTCTTGGAATCTGACGATTGCTTAAATTGTGGCGCAGCAACAAAGTGGTGGCTTAGGCTTAATCACCAACCAGAACGCAAGGCTGTACCCGTGCTGATGGATAGCTGGCAGGGTAATTGGTTGTGCTGATTGGTGGGCGCTGGTGGTGGTGGGGGAGGGAAGGGGAGGTGGGTTGGTGATGAGGAAATGAGGTAGGTAGCTCTCTAATGAGGGAGGTGGGTTGGTGATGAGGAAGGGAGGTAGGTAGCTCCCTAGTAAGGGAGGTAGGTTGGTGATGAGGAAGTAAGGTAGGTAGCCTGTTAGTGTGGTAGTTAGTTCTCTAGTGAGGGAGGTGGGTTGGTGATGAAGAAGTGAGGTAGGTAGCTCTCTAGTGAGGTAGGTAGCTCTTTAGTGAGGGAGGTGGGTTGGTGATGAGGTAGGTGTGGTGGCAAGCGAGGTGACTTGATGATAGAGGTGCGATGGTGAGGGAAGTGACTTGGTGGTGAGGTATAGTAGGTGTGGTGGCAAGTGAGGTGACGATGATAGAGATGTGATGGTGAAGGAGGTGGGTTGGTGGTAAGGTAGTTTTGTTGGTGGTAAGGAAGGTAAGGGTGTGAGAGAGGATGCTTGGTGGCAGCAGTAGTGTTGGAGTTCATGATGACTAACCAGAACGCAAAGGTGTGCTGATGGAGAGCTGGCCTGGTAATTAGTTGTGGTGAATGGTGGATGGTGGTGAGGAAGTGTGGTACGGTAGGTATCTGTGTGGTAGTGAGATGATTGGCTTGGTAGTGGGGAAGGTATGGTGGCATGATGAGGGAAGGGGCTCGGTGGTAGTGAGGGAGATAAGGTGGTTTGGTAGTTAGGTATGTGTGGTAATGAAGTTGGTGATGTGGTTGAGAGGAAGGTAAGATGGTTTGGTAGTGAAGTACGGTTGGTGTGGTGTGGTAATGAAATTGATGTGGTTGTGAGAGTAGTGGTCTGGTTGTGGTAGAAGATGCTGATGAGGGAAGTGGGTTGATAGGAAAGTATAGTGGCGGTGATAAAGGTGACATTGAATTCAGGAAGTGGGTTAGGCCAGGAGGTTTCTCGGTGTGTTGGTGAGCATCTGGTTGGGAGAATGTGGGTGAGTGGTGGGTGTCTTTGGCAGATGTAGGGTATGTATTGTAGGGTAGGGTCAGAGGGAGGCGTAGGGTATGTATTGTAGGTTGGGGTCACAGGGAGGCAGGTGTGAGTGTGCTGACAAACCTTACCACCTGCTGCATCACATCATCTCACATCTGTAGCTACTTTCGTTTTAGGCTAACCCTTGATTGATGTTTTTTTTTTTTAACTTAATATTTACTGATGTTAGACGTTTATTATTATTATTATTATTATTATTATTATTATTATTATTTATTTATTTAGTCTAGGTCGCTTAAGTCGTTGCCAACTCTTCCTAACTACTTGTATCAGGTAGCGTCTTTGTTTTTATTGTTGCTTTTAAACGTTTGAGAGCCCCCGTGTACTGAAGGGGTCAGTGAAGGCTATGTACAGTATATAACCATGCCAATCCGAAAAGTCTGTCCCAAGGTTAATAAAATGGTATGCAAGTAACAAGAGTAAATCAGCAAACTACGTCCTCTGATTCTGATAGTTAAGGTAATTTCTCCATATTGATTTTTCTGTACGGAGCCGACCGTAAATTAAGACTTGGACAGCATGTATGTTTATCAATTCATTCGGCTTTTTGTTAACCTACCGTTGTTTATTTTCATCCCAGTATATTAGGAGCAGCTGATGTTTATGATTTCTCAGAGAAGTGGGTTGACTTGGCAGGAGCACCAAGTTGCGACCTCTGGCAGCTCTCCACCACAGAACTTCCTCGTGGTGATGGTAGCGAGGGATATACGCCTTTACAGCCCCTTGCGCCAATGTCTTTTGTTCCGTATGTGGGAGGGTCTTTCTTTTCCCACAACCTCTGCGACTATCTATTCATAAACCCTCCAGCCTATGCTCTGTACAGGAGGGTATGAGATCGTTCATTTTATAGTATACCTTTAGCCTGTTTTCACCCACGTAGCTGCCAGACCGATCAGCAAAACTGGAGCATATATCAGTGTGACAAGCACGTCAAGCCAAATGGTTCCTGATACCTGTAGTATATAACTGCTATGGAGATGTATTTTGGCTATCGTATAACTTTCCGAAAGTCCTTTATGAATACAGTCACATGTGTCCTCTGGGCCAGCTGTATGTGTGTTTACCTCGGATAGCGACATTATATACCGATACGTGTGTGTTTACGTCATGTATATACCGGTACGTGTGTGTCTGTTTACCTTCCTACTTGTCCACGTACATACTTACATGTCATCCTGCCTCTCCGCCTGTATACTTACCGTACCAGTATGTGTCAGCCTACTTAGGCTATCAGTCGTATTTGTCACTCTGCCTCCCTGTCTGCCTAATTACGCTACATGTCAGCTTACTTCCCTGCCCGTCTACTTACATGTCACCCTGCCTGCCTACCTGTCTATTTACCTGTCATCTTACATTCCTTCGTGTCAACTTGCATGTCAGCTTACCTCTCTGCCCCTCTACTTACATGCCACCCTACCTCCCTACCTGTCTGTTTACGTGTCAACTTCTCTCCTGTCAACGTGTATGTCAGCTTACCTCCCTGTCTGTGTACCTGCATGTCCACATTCCTCTTAAGCTGTATACTTACATGTTAGTTTACCTCCCAACCTGTTTACTTACGTATCAGCCGACTTCTGCACTTGGGTCAGTCCACAGAAGATTGGGGTGAAACTTTATGTAGGTGTCTGTAAAGTGAATGAAATGATAAAAACTTCGTTATTGGAAGTGTTAACTTCTAGATTTTTCTCTTAAATTCTTGCTATCTTCAGACTGCTTTATTTTTGGTTACATGAGATTTCTCTGTTTGAAAATGTTACATACAGCTTTCATTAACTCCTTTACTATTAGAGGTTCCTTCCGAAATGAAGTAAAATAGTTTGTTGGTATTCAGAATGAAATGAATAATACATGGTTGGACTGAATGGATTAGCTAGTAGGGATTTATACCGTATCTCACCCATTCATTACGAAAGTCACTTCTTAGCTGAATAAACCTGTCTGGCAGTAGCGACATAGGGTACGGTAAACTCATCATTAAGAAATTGTGTGACCTATTTCACTAGGCATGTTTATGATAGTTCACCCAGTGCTGTAGCTACCTGTACCCCCTTTCTTTGTTTTTGAATCCTAAAAAAAATCGATGATTGTGATTGGTGATGATAATGATGGGATGATGATGATGGTAATGGGATGATGATTATGGTAATGGTGGTGGTGATGATGATGATGATAAATATTGTAAGAGTAAAGTTTAGGTAGTGGTGAGGCTGGAGTAATTGGTTGTGTCAGTAAGGTATAGGCTATACCGGTACGGTACAGTTGAATCTGCGATACAGTGGGTGGTTCATGGTGTAGGATACATATGACAGCAGTAATGAATGGAGGTCATAGTACAGTACATCCAGCTAAACGGCGTGAATCTCATAATTTTGATGACAGTACAGTGTTTGTGGAAGATTCTTTCTTGATTTACAAAGGCTGATAGTTATAGCCTCTGAAGACTAGCAACCATTAACTTCAGCGGTGAATAGTGCAGTAGCGGTTGCAGTGGTGTGTTCTGTGTAATGTATAAATTTGCTGTGTTGTGGGTATGGAGGACGGGGACACCAGTATGGTACCGTAGCATAGTCTGTTGCTCTTGTTCGGTTTCGTCGCTTGCAGTGTGTGTTGGTTAATTACACTGATGTAGTTTAAGATGAGTTTTTTTTTGTGTGGATAGGAATGTTGATTATGGTAAACATAGTAGTTGAAAAATACATTGGTGTACATAGCACAGTATAGCCTATACTCGTATGTTGATGAGCCTTCTTGTGGATGGAATACTGGTAGGGATGACAACTTTGAAAGTCAGAGTCATTTTCTTATAACTTGTGTACTAGGGGGCAAGGCAAACCTCAGATTTTGAACGGACATTTATGGAACGCCTTTGACTGTTCAGTTTGATTCCCGTATATCTGTGGCACATCTCAGACATAGATGCATCTCAGAGTGCAGTCAGCATTGATAAAGAGGCGACGCGTTCTGTTTTCCTTCGTGCTTTATAACTGATCTTCAGACATTGGAGTCCTGCCTTCTCCTACACGATTTCGGTTTTACTTACAGACTGCGGCCCATAGATGCGAAATACGAGTATGTTACCGGTATGTGTGAGAATATGAGAATAATATTGTTTTTTGTCACTGCGTTTCTAAATGTAGCTACGCTTGTATTCGGACGTCAGTACTGGGTTAGTGTGGCGCTGTCAGTAGGGCTTCCGTTAATATTTCATGATCCGATAGCTCCAGACGAGAGAAGGTCGCCCATTACGTGAGGCTGCGGCAGGTGTGTTGCGGTGGTGGGGAGAGGGCCGATGTGTGTGTGTGTGTGTGTGTGTGTGTGTGTGTGTGTGTGTGTGTGTGTGTGTGTGTGTGTGTTAATAGTGATGGTGGGGATCGCGAGCAAGGTGATAAATGCAGCGAATGTGTGTTGCTGAAGCTGTAATAATTTATGATCTTTGTGCTGTAGTGGTGTGTTTCTGGTGTGGTGTTATGGAGTGCTGCAGGTGTTGTGGTGGTGGCGGCGGGACTGCAGGGTGATGGGAGTGCTGCAGGTGTTGTGGTGGTGGCGGCGGGACTGCAGGGTGATGGGAGTGCTGCAGGTGTTGTGGTGGTGGCGGCGGGACTGCAGGGTGATGGTTGTGGCAGTGTGTTGCTGGGCTAGGGTTCTGATCTGATCGTGGTCCTAGCGGTGTGTGTGTGTTGGTGTGGTGTTACTTGAAAGGAGAGAGGGTCGAGCATCACGTGGAGCTCTGGCAGATGTTGTAGTGTTGAGAGAGAGAGAGAGAGAGAGAGAGAGAGAAAGAGAGAGAATGTTAATGCCATCGTGGTATGCGTTGGTGCGACGTTACTTGAATGGAGGGAAGGTCGCGGTTTACGTTATATTGAGACAGGTGTTGTTGTTGTGCTGGTAGTGGTAGTGGTGGGGGTCGTGGGCAAGGGGACAAATGTGATAGCGTGTTTGTGGGTCGGAACTGTGATCTGATCGTTGTCTTGAAGTTGTGATGTTCGTCGTGGTGTGTTGCTGTGGAGGGGATCGTGTGGAAGGTGATAGATAGCCTAATGTGGTGTGTTAACTGGGCGAGAGATATAATCATTGTGTTGGAATGGTGGAGTGCGTTGGTGTGGTGTTTTGGTGTGGTGGTGGTGTACGCTAGTGTGGTGTTTTGGTGTGGTGGTGGTGTACGCTGGTGTGGTGTTTCGTTGTGGTGGTGGTGTGCGCTGGTGTGGTATTTTGGTGTGGTGGTGGTGTGCGCTGGTGTAGTGTTTTACTGTGGTGGTGGTGTGGTGTTTTGGTGTGGTGGTGGTGGTGTGCTCTGGTGTGGTGGTGATGTGCGGTGGTGTGGTGTTTTGGTGTGGTGGTGGTGTACGCTAGTGTGGTGTTTTGGTGTGGTGGTGGTGTGCGCTGTTGTGGTGGTGGTGTACCTGGTGTGGTGTTTCGTTGTGGTGGTGGTGTGCGCTGGTGTGGTGTTTTGGTGTTGTGGTGGTGTGCGCTGGTGTGGTGTTTTATTGTGGTGGTGGTGTGCGCTGGTGTGGTGTTTTTGTGTGGTGGTTGTGTGCTCGGGTGTGGTGTTTTGGTGTGGTGGTGGTGTGCTCTGGTGTGGTGTTTTGGTGTGGTGGTGATGTGCGGTGGTGTGGTGTTTTGGTGTGGTGGTGGTGTGCGCTGGTGTGGTGTTGTGGTGTGGTCTTGGTGTTGGTTGTGGTGGTGGTCGTCATGGTCGTGAGCAAGGTGATAAATGCGGTGATATGTTAGTGGGCGAGAGTTATGATCGTTGGTTGCGTTGGTGTTGGTGGTACTTTGATCGCATGACAGTGAAAAGAAGGTTGTTTTAGTCGTGATTTGCGTGGCAGCTATACTTAGCCTATGCTTGGCAGTCTGTGGGGGAGATACCGGGTAGAGGGGTTTGGCTTAGGCTGAATGATTTTGTTATGGTGGTGTTGTTATGAAAACTGTTGTTGTAGCTGTCAGGTGCGGTAGTTAATTTTATACATAGCTATTTGAAGTATTAGTAGTGCACTGGTGATTAATGTTAGTACATGATCGTCTGGTAACGTTGCAGGGTCGGCAGTTGATAACTGTATTGTAGTATGACCGTGGTGGACATTGGTAGAATAGAAGTGTCACTTAATATTGCCTAAAGGAAATGGTTGTATTGTTTTGCGGAGCGCTGGTGAAGAGAGTGTGTGTAGTTGTAGAGAAATGGAGAAAGGCAGTGAAGGTATTGTGATGGAGGCAGAGTAGCAGGATATAGTAATGGTGAGTCGGAATGTTGACCTAAATGTAAATAGCCTGCAGTGAACGGTTACACCGCTCGAGGATGGTAGCTAGTGTTCAGTGGCATAGTATAGTAGGCTACTGTAGTGAACGAAGAACGATGAGTTACTACGGAAGCTGACTATAGACAGTGAAGAGAAATAATACCGGTAAGTCGAAATGTAAATATAAACTCAGTGATGTAGGTACACAGCTTCAAAATTGGCACAACACAGAAGTTAAAGATGATAGCCTACTGTAGTGAATGACAATACCCTTGCTGCGGAGGCTATAGAAAGTGGTAGGAGATTATAAATAAATCAAGAGGAATAACATTCACTGGTCTACAGTAATACAAAGGCAGTTCCAATGCAGTAATGAATGACGATAGTGTACAAAATGAAGATACTGTACAGGTAAATTGGAATGTAAATGTAAATACAGTGAGCTGAGTGGCCCGACACTGCTCTAGAATGGGGCAGTACACAAGTTTGGAATGGTTGACTGCTGAAGTGATGGACAATGTTGTTGAGGTTATGGAAACTGAAGCTAAATTGTAATGGTGAATTGTAATGTAAATGCAATGAAAATACTAGTGTAAACTGGTCTAAAACGGCAGAATTCAAACGTTTAGGATGTTAGGAGCGGTACTGTAGTGAAGGACGGCACTTGTTCAGCGGAGGCTATGGAAAGTGAAAACAGATTGTAGTGGTGAGTTGAAATGTACAATAAATGCAAATAGGAATATACGGTACATTAAATGCAAATAGGCTGCAGCGAGATGAAAATCGTACACCGGTCTACATCGGCATAGTGCTAAAATTCATGATGTTAGGTAGGCTACTATAGGGAAGGGCGATACCAATACTGCGGAGGTTGTAGAAAGCGTTGGGTACAGACAGTGTGAGGGAGCTCTGGGTGTATTCTGTTAACAAACCTTGAGTTGTGTATACTATATATTTACCGTACGTCATTACATTTACGGCTGTTGGCACTGACGTCAGAAGCTGGCAATGTGTTGCGTCACTACCGTTTACTGTGTCTGCATTAACTTGACATACAATAGCCGTCTCCATCTTGAATGCCAAGCTATACTAAGAGAGTACCGGTAACACTAGAATATGATGGATTGCTGTGTACAGGATGTAGACCCGCAGTGCTCTCTTACGATGTCACAGAGCCATAGGATATAGGCAACAAAAAGACGAAAATCTCCGCCAAGCCAGAGTGAACAAACTATAGCCCTTCATAGTTTATCACCGCCATCTTGGCAGGTGGGACGTGTGAGGAAATTGACGCTTGACACTTCCGTAATTAGCCTTTTGAGGAATTTTCTCACTTCTTCTTTAGCGATATATTTTCCATCATAAGCCACATCTCAGCATTCTCATGTATATTAAATTTTTATGTCCATGATACAGTCTGTATCATATAAGAGAATATTAATGTTCCACATGCAGAAATAAACAAGTAAGGGACAGGTGCCAGGGAGCCCTGTAAGCTGACGATAGTGCAGACCTCTTGTGTTTGGTAGTATTGTAAACATCCACCAGAATGCACCACAGTTTTGAAGAATGAGACATTGAACTCGAACTCTTCTTATGTTGGGAAAGGACGTCAGATTTGTAGACTAATGTTACGTTACATAGACTGGCGGTTCTCTAAACTGTCGACTTCTTGCTTGACAGCACAAGTGGGCCTATTTGTGTTCTTGATTTCTGTTTCGACTGCCATGTTCTTTCGTTGTCGAGTTTCCCTGTTTATTTGTAGCCCGTTATTTGCACTGTCTGCGTTCTCTTAAAGCTGTCCTATCCGTAGGTCTCACTTATAATTGCAATTCCATACCTTCAGCCGTAATTGCTGCTGAACTCAGAGCTCATTCCGCTGATTGACGGGGCAGGCAGGCGGGCCACTGAACTCCTAACTTTTATCCTTGTTGTAATTGTGGAGGCAGACCGTTCCCTCTTGTTTATGGAGCAATGGATGCAGAGACGAGGCACGAGGCAGGCAGGCTGGCTGGCTGGCTTGCTGGCTGACGGTGCATTATTTGCTCAATTTGCTCCGGTAATCATCATTATGGCCGGCGGGAGGGTTCACTATGGGAGTCGGCACAGATGAGGTGGCCTAGCTGGGATGGACAGCAGGGAGGGGGATTGGAGTACACATTTGGAGGTGAGGGTGATAGAGGAATGGAACAGGCTATACATCAGTGGATTAAAGGGTAGGGAATGGTTTAAAAATATGATAGAAAAGATAGAAGGTACTGGCTACACTCAGGTGGATAGGAGGAAGGGGGACAGTAGCAGACATTTGAAGATGATGGAGTCGGGGTAGTCGGAGAATGAAGTAGGCAGTAGGCTACATGAATGGATTGGAGGTGAGGGAGTGGGGATGAAATGTCATGGAATATACATAAATGGATTGTAGGTGTTGGAATGAGGGTGAAAAGGAATTGGGCAGTTATGAGAGTATCAGAGGTGAGAGAGTCAAGATTAACCTGTTCAGTCCGACGGCATACGGTACGTATTTTATTCTTGCTATATGCAGGCTGTTTTATTCAGCTAAAGGGAGACGTTTCGAACAATATAAGTGTCACACAGCCTTACTTAACCTTCACAACTAGAACTGAATAATATCACTGAACAGTATCGCCTGGTGGTAACTAGAAGAATTAGAAAATGCGTCCTCGGACCGAAGGATTATTTGGGAAGAGAGGGGGTGAGTGAAGGGAAATGGAGTTGGGAGGAGAGGATTGCTGGCGAGGGGATGTAGGAGAAGGGGAGTAGATACGGGAGGATTAGGAGCGATGGAGTTGGGATGAAATTGTGATGCAGATGTGAGTGATCAGGAGGTGAGGGAGTGGGGGTAGATATGGTTGGATTGGAAATGAGGGAGTCTGGGCTAAATGGTGATGGAGTAAACGAGAGAAGATTGGATGTGAAGTAGTTGGATAAGCAGTGCGTGAAAGAATTGCAGGTGAAGAGAGGCAGAGGAAAGAGGTGGGTGGAGGGACTTGAGGGACGGAAGTAAAGTGGGACTGAAGTGAGGGACGGGAAAGGAGAATGTGTGGAGCTCAGGAAGTAAAGATGAAAATGATAAGGGCAGTGTTGGAGTGAGATGAAAGTGGCAGAAAGAGGAGCAAGATGATCATTGGAGAGAGAGAGAGAGAGAGAGGGGCAGGTGAAGACGAGATTGCTATTTATTGGAATGTTCCAGAATGGCTTTAGACGATGAATGGGAAGTGGTCGGGTAGGGGATAAGCATAAGTGATTGAAAGTGGAGAGGACGGGACATTGGTGGCTTTGAGGACAATTGGGGTAAGTTCCAGTTGCCTTGGTGAATGGGTGTGTGTTTATGGGGTGGAAGAGTAGTGAGAGAGAGGAGGGGGGGGGGGACAAGAGAGATGGGGATATGTGGCTGGTGTGAGAGTAGGAAGGGGTTGTGTGAGTGGTGTGTGGTTGATGTGAAGAAGAGAGGGATGGGTGTGTGGTTGATGTGAAGAGGAGAGGATGCATCGTTGTTGTGAGAGGGAGGAGAGCGGTGTGGCTGGTTTGAGAGGAAGGGATGTGTGGCTGGTGTGAGAGGGAGGAGGGGATATGTGACTGGTGTGAGAAAGAAAATGGGTGTGTGGTTGATGTGAGAGGGAGGAGGAGGAGGGAGACGTGAGACTTGTGTGAGAGGGAGGAAAGGGATGTGTGACTGGTGTGAGAGGGAGGAGAGGATATGTGGCTGGTGTGAAAGGATGGGTGTGAGAGAGAGGAGGGGATGTGTGGCTGGTGTGAAAGGAAGGAGGGGTTGTGTGGTTGGTGTGAGAGAGGTAATGGGAGGTGTGGATGGTGTGAGATGATATGTTAGTGGAAAGAGGAGTGTTTGATGTGGGAGGGAAGAAGAGGGCTTATGAGAGTGAAAAAAAAAATGTGTGGTTGGAGTGAGACGAGAGAAGTGTGAACACGATGAAAAGTGTGTGTTACTGAAGTGAGAGGGACGATTGGTAGTGTTTGGTGGCCATGAGAGGGACGAAGAAAGGAAGTGCAGCGACCGTGAAAGGGACGGACATGTGGGATTTGCGTGAGTGCAGGTGGGGGAAGGTGATTGTGGCCAGTAAGTACACATTCTCCTGTTCTTACCCTCATCACACCGACCGCAAGGACAACGCTCTTTTTCTTTCCTTCCTGTGAGCCGGTATGAGACAAGTTAGAGGATAATAGTAAAGATTAGTGAATAGATTATGTCGAAGTCGTGAGTGGCCCGATGAGAAAGATTGCTTTACTACACAATTTTCTGTCCACTGTTTTTCCTTCCTGATAGCCAATAATATACATATTTGAGGTAAAATAGCCTAAAACAGGAGGATAAAGGGACAGTATAGCAACGTACTGTACCCATGTAATGGATGGCGTAATTGTGGGGACCACTGACAGCACTTTTTTTCCCTTCCTGTAAGTCAGTGCGACACGGGTATTTTAGAAATAACAGGGGAAAAAATGATACAAAAGGATGGTAGGCTATTCCGAAATTGTCAGTAGCTACTAGGAAGAAGGGAGAACGATCGACATATTTTTCCTTCCTGTAAGCCGTTAAGACAACGGTTGAGGTTCTGTACAGTACCTTACCTGTATGAGAACATACTTATTATTCAATTCCCATGTGTGTTCCGAAGCCATGACTACCAAGATAAAAGCGAACGATTGACAGTCTTATTTTTATCTCCTGTTAACTAGTCAGACTCTTTTTAGGTGTAGTTACAACACAGGATGATAAAATGATGATAAATTCGTCTTATATAGATAGGTAAGGGGTAGTAAAAAAGTGTGTCTTAATGTAGTCATTAGGGTTATATTTAGTGTTACCAGTAATGGAAACCTTCATTATATATATATATATATATATATATATATATATATATATTGCATATGTTGGAATTTTGATTACTGTTTTATATTTACCGGTATATAATTCGCCAACCGTTACATTTTCCTCACACGTCCATCGGTAGCCTCAGCACCAGCTAATGTAACCAGCTTAGGAGTAGGTGTTCTCCCGCACTAACTTGAAAACTCATTGAGAACTTGAGAAATCTGAACCTTTTTGTCTGTGTCACAAGATAAATGAGAGCAACGTGAACTTAACATGTTCTCGGAGAAAAGGGAAATAAACTTTCACTGTACTCCGGCCATTAATCCCACAGCACCAGTATTCACAGGGTATACTCTCATTGCGCCCCTCCCTCACCTCCACTAAAATTCCAGCTCATCCTACCCATTTTTTGGTCCCTCCATCCTCTTGACTCTTTATTCTTGGAGCATATTTTGAAATGAACTTATACTACACTCAAACCACAGATCCAACAGCACCCACTTTATCAGGTTATACTTTCATGACCCAGCTCCACCGCCCATCAAATTTTCAGCCCACCCCACCTGTGCCTTTACTAACTACGCCCGTTTCTTCCCCCTCCCCTCCCATTGACGATTTCATGGCACGACACAGATTGTTCAGTAAACAATCGCGCCTGTTGTTCTTGTACTGTCCAGACTACTTGATTCAGCTTTGGAGTTGCTCTTCATTCTCAAGGAGTCAGTCCCCAGTAACGCCTTAGATATGTGCATTAATCTTAATGCTTACATTGTTGCCACCGCCAGCGATTGTATTAAACTTACGAGTGACTTTCTGTTCTCTAAAGATAAAACTCCCCTCGTGCCTTCCCATTCCTTCTCACATTGTCTTTCATGTGGCTTCTAATCTTTCTTACCCTTTCCTCCATCAGCTTGATTATATCCTAATCGTAGTCTCTTCTTAACCCTCTCAGTACTATGGCGTCTTTTTTTATTTTTGCTATTCACCCTTCACCTCTCATCTGCATCTTCCTCACTTCCTTTCTTTCTCTGCATTCTCCCCACCTCCTCCCTTCCTCTGCCTTCTCCCACCTCCTCTCTTCCTATAACTTCTCCTCACCCCCTTTATTCCTCTGTCTTCTCCTCACCCATACTCTAATGCAATCTAGTCTCTCGTGCATCCAACCCCCAATTTGCTCCTCCTCCCTCCTTCCCCAGGTCTCTTCCCCAACACCCAATCTTCTCATTCTTCCTCACACTCTTCTCCATCCCCACACCAACTTTTGCCCCCCCCCCCCGCGTCCCTTCCCCCCATCTCCCCTCATTTTCATTTTCATCCTCTTCAACCTACCGTCTCATTTTCTTCCTCGTCCTCCTCCCTCCTCTCGTCACTTATTTTTCTTCCTCCCTCCCCCGATATTTACTTCCTCCTCCCCCCCCCCTCGGCGTCGTGGCGGCTGGCAAGGGCGTGTCATGTCCTCGACCCCCTCACCTTCCTTCACCATCCTTCAACCTCCCTCCCTCCCTCCCTCCTTCTCTATCTTCATACTGACTCATTTTCCGTCACGACTTGTCCCATCTTCCATCTTTCATCTTTTCTTCATTTTCTCATTGCATTTCTTGCGTCATAACCCCCTTCTTTCCTCCCTTCGGCCCTTCACCTCGCTTCACGCCATTATTCCCCCCTTTCCCCCCCTTCACCTCGCTTCACTCCCTCCCCCCCTCCTTTCATTAAATACCTGGTATTTCCCACCTGCTTCTGTTTCCTTCCTACCTTCCTGGTGCTTCAGAGTCCATCAAATATGATCTCGTCGTCCTTATTCCCCTCTTCATTAACTGTATACGGTAGTCTTCATACATTTTACCATCACCTGCCTTCACTCCCCCTCCCTCGTACATTCTCACTTCAGTTATACGGGTTGCCTCTCTAACTGTTCTACATCAACCACATGACAGCCCTTTGGTTATCTTTTTCATACACTCTTTCCTGAACCTTCTCGCAATGATGATGTATTATTGAGGACGTACCGAAAACCATTGTGATACGTTCTGTTTCCATGTATGTACATTTGTATGTATGGTAATAAAATGTCGTGAATGATAACATTTGAATAATAATTGGTACATATGTTGTGTATGAGTCTTGGAAGAAGTCATTTGATTCTGATGAAGTGTGTTCGAAGGTCAAAGTTCAGGGCGCGGCGTTATGTCATGTATTCTGGATTTGTTATGGATTAGACTTGGTTAAAAATTATATTTTGTGTGAGGATGGGTGAAAGTCATTCTGTTCCAGTGCAGATCGATCAGAGTTCAAGGTCAAAATTCGGGCGTGCCATCGCTGCGGTCTGTGAGGAGTTCTGTTGAAAATAATTGTATTGAAGGTGCCATCAGACGAATTTGCCCAGCTTAGGAATGACCTTCATTTAGTGAATGGATAAGAAACAGCTTCCCTGGACTCTTTTCATACCGTGGTCAACATAAACGCGACGCTGTATGTTATTCAGGAGTGTTTCTTCCCCACCAGGCTGTTTTAAATGCATTCACCTCATGCATTACCTGTATGGCTGGTTAAATGCCTTAGCCTTATTTTTTTCCCCTTGTTCCATCCAGGCAACTTTGTTGCCTTTGGCGAAAACATTTTGATTAACGTATGGAAGTGAAACTTGGACCTTATTGGAGGGACACAAGTCAAGAGTGAGGGCAGTGGAAGTTATTTGAGAGGAGCATATGGAGGCACATGGAGAGACAGACTGGCAAATTAGGATGTGAAGGAGCGTTGTGGTGTAGATGTGGATGTGATAGGAAGCGTTAGGAGAAACACATTGAGGTGGTTTGGCCATGTGGAGAGGATGGAGAACGAGAGACTGAACGAGGAGAGTGTATGTAAGTGATGTGGAGGTGGGGGAAGAAGGCCTTGGAAGAGGGAGCGGGAAGGCCAAGGATGAGATGGAGGGATGGAGTGGAGAGGTATATGAGAGAGAGGGATGTGAGCTGGGAGCAGGGCGATGAAATGGGGGGAACAGAGAGATATGGAAGCGATTTGTTTGTGGCCACCCCTTAAGGGATTAAGGCGTCTGGCAATAAATAGAAACAGTCTCCAGTAGACCATTCACAAGTTCAGTGCTCTCTCTGAGTTGAATAAAATCGCTAGAAGGTAGAAAGCATATGTGGTAATATTCATCATGTAACGAAACTGGTTCAAAGCACATGGGTGTCCTTATAATGCTTGAGATGGATCAGCTGTGGAAATCATGAGAATGAACACTTTCACCGCGTCAGGTTCTTTTGACCCTTGTAAGACTGTCTGACATTAGATGAAATATTTTCGGCCACTGCGTTTTTCAGGACAATCTTAAATCTTTTCTGTGCGTTTCTCTGAGCCGAATAAAATCGACTGAGGTTATCCAAAGCGCTTACACTGACTAAACGGCTGTCCGTTGGTGTCCAGTCAGTGTTTACCTTCAGCTGTGTGCTTCCGTGTGAGGTGTCTGCATTCCGCCAGTTCCCCCCCCCCACCCCCCCATTCTCTCCGTCGTTTTTATTTTCCTTCACCGCCGCTTCCGCCCGTCTCCCTCACTCGTTTGACCTTGTACAGTTTCCGTCCTGCGTTCCATTCTTCCCAGTTTTCCTTCCTTCGTCATCCATAACTGCTCCTTGTGCCGCTCCTTCATTCCATCCTGACTCATCTGGCCTTTGATATTTCTCTCTCTCTCTCTCTCTCTCTCTCTCTCTCTCTCTCTCTCTCTCTCTCTCTCTCTCTCCAATACATCCCAGTTACCTTCCTATAGACAACCTAATAACCATCTTCCTTTCCCATCTTTCACCGTTTCTTACCCCATAGCCTTCCACATTTCTTCACCTTCGTCATTTCCTCAACCTTCCTTCTCTTTCTCACACCCTGTCCACATAGCCTATAATTGTCTTCCGTTTCCCGACTCTTTTTACCCATTATTCAATCGCCATCCCTACCGTCCCTTTCCGTTCATTTTTCTTCGTCTTCCAGCCTACGTCCCTTTCTCTGATCACTTACGTCCCTATTTGCTGACTTACGGTACAACTTTTTTTTTTTTTTTTTTTTTTTTTTTTTTAAGCAATATTTCCATATCAGTTATTCGTCTTGCCTGCCTGTCTGCTTACTTGCCTAACTAGCTATTTATCTACCTACCTACTTACATATGACCCACCTCCTTACCTGCTTACATTTAACTTTCCTTCCTCCCTCCCTACTTACTCGCATCTCCTCGTCTTCCCATTCTTGTCACACCATGTCATTCTTCATAATCACTGCCTGCTTTTCATTTCTTCCACTCCTTCGTTTTTCCCTCCACTTCCACGTCTTGCGTGTTCACACCCTTCCTCCCTCTTCTTCTTTCTTTCTTTTTTTTTTTTTTTTTTTAGTATTTGTTTTCCTGTCGTTTGTCTATTTTCCTTCAGGTCTTCCACGATTCCGAGCCTTCTATTAGTAGGTGTGCCTCTGCGTCCATTGTTTCGTGTTACCTTCCCTCACGTGTACCCAGGTTTCATTTATTTGTGGAGTTTTCTCTTGACTAACGCCATTTTCCATTCTTTTATGTGGATAGTACCTCACTCCATTCCCTCCTTCCGTATGTCATTCCTTCCCTCCACCCATCACTCTGCCCATCTCACCATGTTTTCCAACCCTCCAGCCTACCTCCTTCCCTCCTTCCTTCCTTCCCTCCCTTTTGGTAGTTTTATTTCTTCCTTGCCCGCCACATCATGTTCTTACCTCTGTTTTTCTCTTCGTTTCCTCCACTCTTCTCTCCAGTTTCTTTCTCTTCATCCACACCCTTCCATTCCTTCTCATCTTTCCTCCGTTTTTATTACCAACCATTGTTATCTACTTTCCTCCCTTTCCTCTACACTTCCCTCCACCCCTGTCCTTTTCCTCCTCATCTTTCCTCCCTACTCTCGACTCCCAGCTTTCCTTCCCCTTTAACTCTCTTCCTTCCACCTTAGTCTTACGTCTCTCCTCACTTTCTTTCCTTCCTTCTTTTGCATCTACGTTCCTCCTCATTTTCCTTCCTTCCACTCAACCCTCTCCCACCTCCCATCCTGCCAGAGCTTGTCAGTTTCTTCCTCGTATACTCCCCCCCTCCCCAATCCTCCTCGACCTTCACTTATCTTGCTAACAGCCTCGTCCCTCCCTCCGCCTGCTTCCTATCCACCCATCCACCCTAGCCTCACAGTTACCTTCCTCCTTACCTTCTTCAGTCCCTTTCCTCGTCATCCCCTGTATTTGTTTTTCCACTCAGTTTCCCTCTTTTCTATATTTTGTGACACTTGTTTGTTATATACCGTATTGTCTTCTGTCATTTTCTGACACACGTAGTTGCATCTCGAGGCTAATTAGTTTGCCCCATAGAACAGGACGCTAATAAGCCTCCTGTTATGTGTACGGTACTTTTTATGTACGGTATTCCCTGCTTACCTGCTTTCCTCCCTTCTCCACTCACCTACTTTCCTCTCATCTCCACTCACCTACTTTCCTCCCTTCTCCACTCACCTACTTTCCTACCTTCTCCACTCACCTACTTTCCACCCTTCTCCACTCACCTACTTTCCTTCCTTCTCCACTCACCTACTTTCCTCCCTTCTCCACCCACCCTGCTAGAGCCTGTCAGTTCGGCCTCGCATAAAACACCACCGACCTTCACCTATCTTGCTAATAGCCTCCGCCCTCACTCTGCCTGCCTCTTATCCACCCCTCCATTTCTCCACTTTTATCCACTCATTCACCCCTCTACTTTTATCCACCCTTGCACTCCATTACTTTTATCCATTCATCCATCCCTCTGCCTTTATCTTTCCTTCCACCTCAGTTTTATTTCATTCATCCATGACCCTTCTGCTTTATTCCACTCGTCCACCTCTCTGCTTTCATCCACTCTGCCACTTCTCTGTTGTACTCCATTCATCCACCCCTATATTTTATTAAACTTGTCCACCAAGCTACCTTTATCCACTCATCCATTCTCTAAATTTATGGCTTTCCTTCTCTAATCAACTTTATTGGTCTCCAGCCTTCATCGCTATCCCCTTCCATCCTTTAATTTTTTAATCAAGTCTGCTAATTTATTTACGTTAGTCTCCATTTCTGATTAATCCATTTTCCTCATTTGTCATAAGTATGTGTGTGTGTGTGTGTGTGTGTGTGTGTGTGTGTGTGTGTGTGTGTGTGTGTGTGTGTGTGTGTGTGTGTGTGTGTGTGTGTGTGTGTGTGTGTGTGTGTGTGTGTGTGTGTGTGTGTGTGTGTGTGTGTGTGTGTGTGTGTGATTAGTCTTATCTTGTACTCGTATTTTTGTTAAACTCATTACTACGAAAGGTCCTTCCAAAGTTGAATGAAATGGTCTTTGTATTTGCAAGGATATACAGTTGAACCAAGGCCATGCACCCGGGGAGGAGGGGGGGAGGGTTTAACCCCCCATCTGGAAAATGAAAAATTCAAATGAAAATAATACTAAAAACTCAACTCATTTAACTAGTTCAATCCTGTTAACATTGTTACGAGACAGAATAATAAGAGAAAAAGTTAAATTCTTCAGAATATAAGAAAGAACGCATACGAGCGTTCACAGACTCCCCAAAGTTGCCAGTCTTCACCTGATAATTTGAAAAATAAAACGCTGTCAGCTAAACTACTGTTTTGTAAGTGTTTCCTTTATCAGTTTGTGAATAAACTGTCATGATTTTTGTTTTCAAACTTCCCCCCCTTTCAAAAATCCTGCACACGGCCCTGAGTAGAACTAATATCGTCTGAAGAATGTCCTACGACAAAATTATTTGGTTTCTGAGACTATTTACTACCTTTCACAGCCATAGCTCTGTACATGAATAATAATCTAGTTTGCGTTGCGATTACGGTATATAAAATTGTGTGGTTGCAGCAGGAAGGTAGCTAATAAAAAATGAGTTTATCCATCCGTCATTTTCTTCCGACTCGGCTGCTTCATGTTCTCCCCGTATGGTTTGCTTCCTGGTGCCTGTCTTACATCGCGTGTTTCCTGCCTCATCAGATCATCTCCTTCCCTCCCTCCCTTCTGCTCTCCCTCCTTCCCTTCCCCCCGTCTCCGTCCCTCTCTCTTTCCGTGTCTTCTTCCCTCCGTGCTCACCCTTGACCCAGCGGCCTCTGTGTCAGTAATAATACAGTGTGGGGAGGGCAAGAAGAAGTACTCTAAACACAAGCTGGTGCTGAGCTGACTGGCCAAGGTCGGCTGGCAGGACGTGGACTGATAACGCCGCCGCCGACTGACTGAGACAACGAGTTTTGTTCATTTGCTTCTCCCCAACGTGTTTATGAGATGAATAGTTCTGGAGTTAATGTAAGATAGGATTATGATGATGATAACGATGATGTTAATAATGATGAAGATGGTGACGACGATTATGTTAATAATGATGATTATGATGATTGGTAACGTAGCAACTCACCCACGAAGTTTTGTCCTTCACCCTGGCGTGCAAGCACCGTATGCATAGGTTAAGATTAAATAATTTCAGCCTGAGAACGTCGTTTACATTAGCTCTTTGTAACTACCAGATGACTTTGCACAGCCAAGGAGAACCCCGTGGGAGTGGAGTGGTTAATGAAGTTGTTTTTAAATCCTCCAGTTAGAAGTCTCTCCTAGTGTGAATAAAATCGCTAGGAGATAATAAGAATAAATATAACGTATTCGGGCTGAAAGGGTTAATATGAAATTGTATTACAGTATTGAGATGATGAGGTCATGGAGTGATAACGTCGGCTGCAAGTTATTAAACTATGCATTTTGTTTCTTTAGTTCACCCCAACTTGATTAGGATATTCATGAAGTGGGAGTTCACCCTTTCAGCCGGAAAACCTTTTGTATTCGCTGTCTGTTAACTGTCTTACGCAACTTGGAAAAAATTTAGATTAGAGGGGTTAGATGTAACCTACACTACCTCCTTCACTACCAGAGGAGGCTTCTAAGCAGAATGATGATGTCAGCTGGTAGGAAGGGTGAACCGAAAAGATACGTCATCCGAGTACAGGTGTTAATAGGAAATCAGACTGCAGTGCTAGCGATGACAGTGATGAAGGCGGCACCTGGGAGTTTGTTTCTCTGCTTCACTTCGTGTTGTTGAGAATATGAATATAGCCTAGTGGAAGTTAATGGGATTTATGATGATGATGGTACTGTGGAGTTCATTCTTTTCGTGCTTGTTTCTATGTATCTGTTGAGTCAGTGCTTTACGTGCTTCTAGCAGTATTAGATATAGAGTCGCATATTTTGTTCCTTTCCTGTACTCCAGTCTGGTTTGAAAAGAAGCAGGATAAATATCAGCTCAGTCTCTGAGTTTCTAGCACCCTGTTATAATTATTTGCTGTAGGAAACCGGGTTAGGATGGCCATATGATAAGGATAGCTTGGGGCTCTGGTAAATAATGTAGAGGATCAGAAATTTCACTGATACGTAACATCCTATTTTTGTCGGAATCTCACACTTGCTCTCATACGTAGCCTACATTTTCGTCGCAAGCCCCTTCACTGCGAGAGGCTTTTTCTATGCCTAGTCAGCATGAAATCGTCGGTACGCTGATAAGAAAGCGCCATCCCACTGAAGGTGTTAATGTCATCCCACTGAAGGTGTTAATACTCTACTAGAATTAAAATTATGCCTGGCAGCACACTTTTCCACCCGTGTCCCCTATCACCCTGACAACGAGAGCAACACATCCAGAGGCCACGTGTGTGTGTCGCCACCACCGTGTTTACAATGTGATGTGTTCCTTCCAAATCCCTCGTTGCCGCATTTTGTCCCAGCCTGGTGATGTGGGGGCGAGCTCAAGTGTTTGTAGGGGATCTGCCACTTTCTGGTCAACCTCCCTCCCCTCCTTCTCCTCTCCTCTTTCTCGCCATCTTGTTCTCTTCACTTTCCTCTCCTCTCCCCCTCCCCTCCTTCCCCTGTAACGTTTTTTACTCCCTCACTCTCTTATCCACTCGAACCTCCTCTCCTCCTCCTCCTTTTCTCCTCTCCTTTCCTTTCTCACCTCTTTCTCCCCATCTCTTCCTCTCCCCTTTCTCTCCATCTTGTTCTCCTGTCATCTTCGTCCTCTCTTTCTTCTCTCCCGCTTCCTCTTCTTCCCCGCTCCACCCCCTGTCCCCTTTCTCCTTTCCTTCTTTCCCTCCCCTCCTTTTCCTGGTCTCCCGCTTCACCACTAGTGCAGGTATTTGTTTAATGGCTTCGTCACTCTACTCCATAGTCCCCCCTGACCTTCTGCCTCCTTTTGTCATTCACCCGTACTGTATCTTGTCTTTTTTTTTTCCTTCATCCTTTCTCCCAACTTTAGCCTTTTGTACCCTCACCCTTCTGCCTCATCTTCTTTTTTCTTTTTCTTTTCTTTTTTTTTCTTTTACCCTTCCTGTCCGTACCCATACTAAATCGTGTTGTCTTTTCCTCACCCTTATTCCCTGCTTTTCACTTTCATACCCATACCCTCACCGTATCCTTTTCCCACTTTCTCCTTACCCTTTCTTTGTCTTCATCTTTCCTGCTTCTTGATTTTTCTTGACCCTCACCTTTCTTGCATCCTTACGACCTTTCTCTCTTCACCTGTATTGTATCCTTGTCTGCTTCCTCGTCTCATTCTTTCTTTATCCTTGCCCCCTTTCCCCCCCCCCACCCTCCACCGCCTCCTCATGTTCCTTGACCCAACTGTTGTCGTACATCTCTGTCGGATCTGACCCGTCCGTCCTTATGGCCTGCTTCCCCGTCATGTTTAATTCATTTTTATGTTTGTGTCCTTAACCCATGTTAACTTCAGCTATTCGTGTCTTCGTTTTTAGGAAACATTTTATCGCATCAACCTTTAGTCTTATCATGACATCCTGTCCCCTCCCGTCCTCGTTAGTCTTTTACGTCGTGCCAATTCACTTTCCAGTTGGTGTCATTTTCATGCACAGTTCCATTTATCCATTGGTTTTAATATGGATCCTGACATCTTTCTTCCCTACTTGGTTAGCAGCTTCCTTACTGTCATGTAGCTCATTTCCTCAATTTCCGCAGTGTTTTGCCAGCCATAATTTTATTGCCTTCTTGAATTTATTGTTTTGAGTGTTGTAATATATTAATGTTTTTCTCATTCACTTATTTCTTCCTCGACAGGTACGTGTTGCCCTTTGTCTGCAGCCACAGGCAGCAAATATCAAGATTTCAAAAGTGAGTCGAGCGACATCCAGTTTGGTGAGGCTTATCTCAGTGTGGTGGGCTCGAGGCTGCTCTTATGGTCCCTCACAGGTGTCAGTTTCCCCGCCCGACACCCTACACCTTCCCCTACATCCACTCCGCACCGCTACACCCACTCCACCAGCCTCCCTTCAACTCCACACCCCCTCTCATCTAATTAGGCTATGACTCTGTACAGTGCCCCTCCCCTCTTACACCTTTCCACCTCACTCCCATCGCTACATACACCCATCCATTTCACTCCCGTCCTCCCCCCCCCTCTCTCTCTCTCTATCTATCTCACACACACACACACACACACACACACAGAACCATCCTAACACCAACTGTGTACATTAACCATCCTTTTCCCTTACCACTCTACCGTAAATCATTCTTTCGTCCTGATTTATTGGGTATTTGGGTATATATGTATCTGCCTTGACGTCGCGAGAGAGAGACAGAGAGAGAGAGAGAGTTGGTGTGGTGTGGGGTAGAGTGGGGTGAGGATGGAGAAGTGTGGGGTGAGGTAAGGAGTTGGTGACATGGTGTAGGGTAACGAGTGGGAAGCTGGGTGTGGATTTAGAAGTGTACGGGTGGGGTGAGGAGTGGAAAGTTTGGGGTAGGGTGGGGTGAGGAGGGGGTAAGTGTGATGTTGGGTAAGAAGTTGATGCTGTGACGTAGGGTGAGGAGTGGCAAGTGTGGCGCGGAATGAGGAGTGTGTGTGTGGTGTGGTGTGGAGTTAGGTGGGGGAGCCTGGCACAAAGCATACTGGGCTGGCACCTCCCCCACGCACCAACCCCCCCGCTGAGTCATAGGCATTTCCTTGCACTGCGCCTGTACCTTCCGTAGTGATAGTGGCAGTCAGGTGCCCACACTGCCCTTCTATCCAAACTCTAAGGATCAACTTTCATATTGGCCCGGGTTTGTAAGTCTCGTAGGAGGCTTCGAAAACTTGTTCCTTAGCGATACTATTTTGCATATTACACCTGAAGACTGTCGTATGTGTTATTTATATCATTTTAATAAAGTGTCAGTCGCAGCAGTAACATGGAAAAAGATAGTAAGGTGTAGTGTGCAAAATACATTGCTAAGAAAAAAATGATTAAATCTCCAAAGCCACGAAGCATATGACCCCGCGTATCATTAGTCCGGTTACCGGTTACGTGTTTTTGTACTCTATTATTGCGTCTATCAGACGAGTTTATTCAGTTTCGTATAAATTTTTTGAACAGGAAATGTTAGGTATTGTCTTTACTAACCACTTTGCTGGTAGAGATTCTAAGTTGAATAAAATCGTCTGCTGGTTCTCCCAAAGGGATTGGTAACAAACTTTTTTTTTTTTTTAGATAACGTAATGCCGTTTTATACCTGAGTGATATGATTTGAACCACATCGAAGTCTGCCGATGAACGTCAGAAATGTAAAGTTAGAACGAAGCAAATATTTAGGTAGTTGACAGAGATATTGATGTATATGTACTTGGTTATCGACAGGTTATAAATATTTAGGTAGGTGTGTGATGATCAAAGGGTGTAAGAGTGGAGGAAGTTGATGTTGGCTGAGTGCGCGCTAGCCTGGCCGGGGTGGAGGGGTGTTGGCTGCGGTTTCTGCCCTTTGACGCACTACATGTCACTCAGCCTCACCCTCACTCTCATCCCCACTCATACACTTTAATCTTCGCCTCACAAACCTCCTTCTTCACCTTTACTCTCATTCTCATCCTCACCTTCACCCTCACATCATGACACTCATACTCATTCTTCACACCCAAACTCCCGCCCTCGCCATCACACCTTCCCCCTCACTGTCAGCCTCACCTTTACATCCTCATCCTCACTCTTCACTCTCGCTCTCCTCGCTGTGACCCTCACTGTGAACCTAACTCGTCCTTACTATCATATCCGTACCTTTACGCCTTTACGTTCTCACTCTGACTCCTATCCTCACCCTCACACCCACACACCCTCACTCTCATCCTCACCTTCACCTTTCCTCACCGTACAACACTATCTTATTATGTCAACTCCACCACTTAATACCATCCTTCATTAATTACCATATATATATATATATATATATATATATATATATATATATATATATATATATATATATATATATATGTGTGTGTGTGTGTGTGTGTGTGTGTATAGATAGATAGATTATATTATTCATTCATTCATTCATCTGAGGCGGCTGCACCTTACTTCACCGTGGCTCAGTGGGTTAGAGCGTTCCGCTCTGACCGAAGGGTTGGAGGATCGAATCCACCCAAGGGTCATTGGTAGACATCAGGAAGGGCATCCGGTCATAAAATGCTACACGCTCCAATTCAAAGTCCTCTGCCCAGGGGCAACGCCTTAGCCCATCGGGGATACCTGGCGTAAAACCAAATTATTTTATTATTTTTTTTCATTCATTCATCATCAAATCCTACATTGCCCCATGAGGAGCGTAGGAGCCCGGGGCTAGGCAAGTTGGTCCTGACATTTAAGATGAGAGTGACCAGCCTTACTCATCCCTGAGTGGCATTACGTGAGCAATAAACCCCAACCAACCCTTGGATATAAACCTTTACTGGGTCAATCCGATTGGAGTGCCTTAATTACTCACTAAACCATCATGTGCCAAAATTTGGTTATATGGTTACCACCCAGCGTAGTAAATGGTTTCCTGGTGTACAGGAAACCATTTGGCTTGTCACTTAGCGTTGAGTCAACCACAGGCAGAAGGAAGGGGAAAGAATGAAGGAAAGAGACAGAAGAGGGAGTGTAAAGTAACCAGTAGGCAGAAGGACGAGGAAAGGATGAAGGAAAGACTGAGAGGATGGAAGGAAAGAAGGATGGAGGAGAGGAAAGGGCAGACACCCGAGAGCAAAACTGCATCGAGTGAGTGGATATATAATATATATATATATATATATATATATATATATATATATATATATATATATATATATACATATATATATATATATATATATATATATATATATATATATATATATATATATATATATATATATATATATATATATATATATATATATATATATATATATATATATATATATATATGTAGAGAGAGAGAGAAGAAAATGTACGCGTATCCTTGAACGAATATATCGGTAGGGAGGAGAGTCGTTCACTGACACAGTTTGTATTTTCCAAAAATGTCAATTACCGGTACTACAGATGATATTGCGTGCTGTGGTGTCAGAATTTTAATATACAGTACATGTCGATTGTTTAATATGTGGAAGTGGAATTGAGTAACCCTATTGTTATTATTTGTGAGAGAGGGCTGGTAGGCGGCGTTGTGGTCAGAGAGAGAGAGAGAGAGAGAGAGAGAGAGAGAGAGAGAGAGAGAGAGAGAGAGTATAGCCTATTGTACAGTATGTGTGTGTCACAAGAGGTGCATTGTAGGTGCTGAGGCGTGATGTAGCCTAGGGGTGGTACTGCCTTTTTCATGTTCCCCTACCATTATTACCCCTACCCCTACTGCTGTCATTAAAACAAACTCTGCCTCTGCTTCTACCCCTACCACTGTTACTACCAGCATCCCCGCCCCTACCCACCACTGCATACCCCTCCTCCACTCATCACCACATCTTTCTCTCATCCTCCAAATCCCTATTATAACCCCTCTCTCTCACCCACCCTCGTCCGTCCTCTCACCCATCATCACCCCTCCCTCTCACCCATCATCACCCCTCCCTTCCACCCATCATCACCTCTCCCTCTCACCCATCATCACCCCTCTCTCTCTTTCACCCATCATCACCCCTCCCTCTCACCCATCATCACCCCTCTCTCTCTTTCACCCATCATCACCCCTCTCTCTCTTTCACCCATCACCCCTCTCTCTCTTTCACCCATCATCACCCCTCCCTCTCACCCACTATCACCCCTCCCTCTCACCCACCATCACCCCTCCCTCTCACCCACCATCACCCCTCCCTCTCACCCACCATTTTCCCTCCCTCTCATCCACCATCACCCTTTCCTCTCACCCACCATCACCCCTTCCTCTCACCCATCATCACCCCTCCCTCACCCATCATCACCCCTCCCTCTCACCCGTCATCACCCCTCCCTTTCACCCACCATCACCCCTCCCTCTCACCCATCATCACCCCTCCCTCTCACCCATCATCACCCCTCCCTCTCACCCGTCATCACCCCTCCCTCTCACCCGTCATCACCCCTCCCTCTCACCCGTCATCACCCCTCCCTCTCACCCATCATCACCCCTCCCTCACCCACCATCACCCCTCCCTCTCACCCATCATCACCCCTCCCTCACCCATCATCACCCCTCCCTTTCACCCGTCATCACCCCTCCCTCTCACCCATCACCACCCCTCCCTCTCACCCATCATCACCCCTCCCTCTCACCCGTCATCACCCCTCCCTCTCACCCGTCATCACCCCTCCCTCTCACCCATCATCACCCCTCCCTCTCACCCGTCATCACCCCTCCCTCTCACTTATCATCGCCCCTCCCTCTCACTTATCATCACCCCTCCCTCTCACCCACCATCACCTCTCCCTCTCACCCACCATCACCCCTCCCTCTCACCCGTCATCACCCCTCCCTCTCACCCACCATCACCCCTCCCTCTCACCCACCATCACCCCTCCCTCTCACCCACCATCACCCCTTCCTCTCACCCGTCATCACCCCTCCCTGTCACCCGTCATCACCCCTCCCTCTCACCTACCATCACCCTTCCCTCTCACCCGTCATCGCCCCTCCCTCTCACCCGTCATCACCCCTCCCTCTCACCCGTCATCACCCCTCCCTCTCACCCACCATCACCCCTCTCTCTCACCCACCATCACCCCTCTCTCTCACCCACCATCACCCCTCCCTCTCACCCACCATCACCCCTCCCTCTCACCCACCATCACCCCTCCCTCTCACCCACCATCACCCCTCCCTCTCACCCACCATCACCCCTCCCTCTCACCCACCATCACCCCTCCCTCTCACCCACCATCACCCCTCCTACTTTCTTACCTCTGTCTGTGTACTTCTGCGTCTCTCCCTTCTTACCTTGTACCTCCCCTCCCTGTCCCCTCTGTCTCTCTCCCCGTCTTTCCGCCAGCATTTTTTTTACCTCCCATCTATAAGTCTACTCTCTGCATCCCATCCTAATCCCTCCCTTCTCGTTTCCTCCCTTTCCTTACCTCTCTCTTCCATCTGTTATGCCTCTCCTCATTTTGCAGCCTCTCTCTCTCTCTCTCTCTCTCTCCCCCCCCCCCATCCTTTCCTTCCTCTTTACTTTCACCTCGTCTTACCTCTGTCTCTTCCTCCTTACTTCCAATCCTTCCCTCCCTCCTACCTTCCTCCTGTACCTTATATTTCTGACACCCTTCCCAACCCCACTCTTCCCTGCCCCAGCCCCACTCTTCCCTCCATCAGCCCCACTTTTCCCTCCCCAACCCCACCCTTCTCTTTCTCAACCCTACTGTTCCCTCCCCAACCCCACTGTTCCCTCCCCAACCCCACTCTTTCCTCCTCCTGTCCCACTTCCCCAATCTCACTCTTCCCTCCCCAGCCCCACCCTTCCTTCATCCTATCCCACCAACCCCACTCTTCCCTCATCCTATCCCACCAACCCCACTCTTCCCTAATCCTATCCCACCAACCCCACTCTTCCCTCATCCTATCCCACCAACCCCACTCTTCCCTCCCCAACCCCACTTTTCCCTCCCCAACCCCACCCTTCACTTTATCAACCCCACTCTTCCCTCCGCCAACCCCACTCCTCCCTCCCCAACCGCACTCTTCACTTTCTGAACCCCACTCTTCCCTCCCCAACCCCACTTTTACCTCCCCAACCCTACCCTTCACTTTCTCAACCCCACTCTTCCCTCCCCAACCCCACTCTTCCTTCCTCCTATCCCACACTTCCTTCCTCCTATCCCACACTTCCCTTACTCCACTCCTCCCTCCCAAACCCCACTTTTCCCTCCCCAACCGCACCCTGCCTCCCCACCCCCACCCGTACTTCCCTCAACCCCACTTTCGCCTCCGTTATGCGTCCCGCTTTAAGCCAGAGCCCTGTTTCTTTACTCTGTCCCAGTCCCTCATTTTAAAACCTCTTTAAGCCGCAAATCCTCTTTCCAATATCGTCTCTGTACTCTCATTTCCTATCCTTTATACAGGTATTCATCTCTCTCCCAGTGTGTCTGTGTGTCTACCCATGTTTGTGTCTTTACACCTGTTTATGTATCAATCTACAATGTCAAGCTTATCAATCTGTCTGTCTGTCTGTTTTTTTTTTATGTCTATATATCAACTTATATGTCTGTCAGGCTTATCTATCTACCTGTCGGTGACTGTTTCTGTGTCTGTCTGTATATCTGTGTCTATCTGTATTTACTTTACCATTGCCCCAACCTCTTTTTCGCAGCTAGTGATAGGATGAAGCTTATTAAGTATAGGCCTACCTGTATATATATATATATATATATATATATATATATATATATATATATATATATATATATATATATATATATATTGTGTGTGTGTGTGTGTGTGTGTGTGTGTGTGTGTGTGTTGCAGCTAAATCTTCAGTCTGTTATATTTCCTGAGTGAATGGAATTACGTCCTCCCACGTTCCCTCCCTCCCCACCACACACAGAGTAGTGTGCAGAAGGCCGTAACTAACACTGCCAAGCTGCCACTTCACCATGCCGTTCCCCACGTCCACCGCCGCCATCCACTCCGCTGTGTCATTACCCAGCCTGCCTCCCTTGGTCTCGCTCGTGTAGCCCAGCCCTGCCTAGCCCAGTCGGCGGGACGCTGCTATTGATTCTCGCCACGGACACGCAGACGGAGGCAGGGAGCTCGCCGGCAGGAGGGGGTGCCCGTAACAAGCAGGGTGGTCGCGGGGGAGAGCTTAAGGCTGCAGGTGTTTGAGGAAGTAGAAGAAATACTGCTAGCTGTGTAACTGAGAAATTGGCAGGGAGGGGGAGGGGTTTATTTTATTTATTTATTTATTTATTTTTTTGACGGTTGATAGGTGGAGGAAGTTTCTAACAGAACCTGGGAGGGGGGGGGGTTACAGGGCTGGAGGTGTTTGAAATGGAGAAAGGTTAGTGGTGTTAGTAATGGGACTGGGGAATTGAGTGGGTTTACAGTCAGAGGAAGGTGCAAGGTGCAAAAAGACTTAATACGGTATAAAAAGATAGGGTCGGGCATTGGTTAGAGGTGTTTCGGAAATTGATAAGCCATGTAAGTTAACGGAAGACTTAAGGAGTTTGAGAAACTGAAAGATGGCGCAGAGTGGACAAAGACTGTTAGAAATGGTCGCTACAAGGAAACTGGAGGTTAAGAGCCATGATATGTTCTGAGAAACTGATAAATGTTGCGACTTGGAGAAAACCGTGAACACTGAGGCGGAGAAATTGAAGGGGGGGGCGGGAGTCGTTAAGGATCGGACGCCGTAAGTTTGCGTAGGGGAAATGAAGAAAGAGTATAAGAAAAGAAAGTGTGAAATGGGGATGAGTGGGTGTGTTAGCTGCTGAAAATGTTTTGGAAACTGGATAGATGATGCAAATTAAAGAAAGACGTAGAAATGGGACAGGGATATTGGGAGATTGATTGGCTTGGTGTTCTGGGAAATGGATACCGTAGGTGATGGAGAATTGAGAGACTATAAGTATTAGGACGGTGAAGTTGGAGGGGGTCGGATTGGAAGCTAGACGGGTTCTGTGAAAATTATGTATGATTCAAGTGTCCGAAAGACTGAGAAATAGAAACTGGATATGAAGTGACTTAGAGGCTCGTGGTGTAAATGTTTATCATGTAAAATAGGTTGCTGGTAAATGATGAATAAATTAATAAGTATATAAAAAAAATTGGAACGGTGAAGCTATGAGTGTTTTTTGAAATAAGTACCGTAGCTGGAGAAGGATAGAGGATGACAGAAATAATATGGGGAATTCGGGAGGTCCTGCGGCTGCAGGATTTCCATTGAATGGGTACCTGATGAAAGGTGAAAAAGACTGGAAGTGAGATTGGCAGTTTTGCTTGGAATTAATGTGAGATAATGGACACTTTGATTTTATTAGTACAGTATGACTAATGAGAATTAACTAAAATGTTTTGTAAATTGTAGTGCAGTATATATTTTAGAGATGGATGAAGACTAAATATGATACTGGTAAATGTGTTATATTACCAAGATTAGCCCGTGTGTAGGGATTGCAGTCATTCGTACGAGCTTATTTTAAGCCATACCATAAGGATTAGGTTCACCGAAAGAATATATCTTTGACCAAAATAATTATTTAAGTAAATGACACAGCATGACATCGTACAGAGAGTGGAAATGTTATAGGCTTTTCAGTGAATTTATTCTGGGCTTTTCGGTGAAAATATACTTAGGTTAATGAAAAAAATAAAAAAATAAAGTTTTGAACTCCCGTCCCAGAGCTCCGCCGGGTAATAACAAGCAGTGTTTATCCAGCAAATTAATTGAGGACAGGGGAGGTAAGTGGATGATGACAGGGGTGCTGGTATCAGCGGAGTGGGGGGACAGAGAGGTGATGCTGGGATGACAGCCTCCTGGGTTGTGATGATAGGACACCAGCCAGAGGACGACAATTTACGATCTCAGTCAGGCCCAGTGACGTACAGTCAAATACTAAAGTCCATTCGCCTCTCTGCCTCTATTTCATCAATAGGTTCAAAGTCTCTTCATATTACTTAGCGGCCTGAGGTACAGTATTATCATTCATCTATGGGTGATAATATGCACCTTTGTCCATTATGTCCCATTTATATATCTGTGACTCCAGGAGAGAGGAATAGACGGGAGAGGCGAATTGACTTTTGTATGTGAGTGTGCGTAAAGTGCAAGAATTTGGGTTGACCGATTGACGAATAGGTACGGTGTTGAACAGGGTTGATGAAGGACTTGTATAGCGGGGCTCGGCGGATAGGGAAAAGGTAGGGTGTTGAATAGAACACATTAAGGAAATACGTGATATTGATCCAGCGACAATAGGGGATCGTAAGGGTGACATGACGCGAAGGATTGGGTAGGGTGAAGGTGGTGGTGGTAATGGGTGGGGTGGTGGTGGTAATGGGTGGAGTGAGGGTGGTGGTGGTAATGAATGGGGTGAAGGTGGTGGTGGTAATGGGTAGGGTGAAGGTGATGGTGGTAATGGGTGGGGTGAAGGTGATGGTGGTAATGGGTAGGGTGAAGGTGATGGTGGTAATGGGTAGGGTGAAGGTGATGGTGGTAATGGGTGGGGTGAAGGTGGTGGTGGTGGTAATGGGTGGGGTGGTGGTGATAATGGGTGGAGTAAGGGTGGTGGTGGTGGTAATGGATGGGGTGAAGGTGGTGGTGGTAATGGGGGAGTGAAGGTGATGAGTGAGGTGAAGGTGATAATGGTAACTGGTCGGGTGAAGGTGATGGTGGTAATAGGTGGGGAGAAGGTGGTGGTGGTAATGGGTGGGGTGAAGGTGATGGTGGTAATGGGTGGGGTGAAGGTGATGGTGGTAATGGGTGGGGTGAAGGTGATGGTGGTAATGGGTGAGGTGATGATGATAGTGGTAATGGATGGGGTGAAGGTGGTGGTGGTAATGGGTGGGGTGAAGGTTGTGGTAGTAATGGGTGGGGTGAAGGTGATGGTAGTAATGGGTGGGGTGAAGGTGATGGTAGTAATGGGTGGGGTGAAGGTGATGGTAGTAATGGGTGGGGTGAAGTTGGTGGTAGTAATGGGTGGGGTGAAGGTGATGGGGTGGTAATGGGTGGAGTGAAGGTGATCGTAGTATTGGGTGGGATGAAGGTGGTCGTGGTATTGGGTGGGATGAAGGTGGTGGTGGTAATGGGTGGGGTGAAGGTGATGATGGTAATGGGTGGGGTGAAGGTGATGATGGTAATGGGTGGGGTGAAGGTGATGGTGGTAATGGGTGGGGTGAAGGTGATGATGGTAATGGGTGGGGTGAAGGTGGTGGTGGTAATGGGTGGGGTGAAGGTGATGATGGTAATGGGTGGGGTGAAGGTGATGGTGGTAATGGGTGGGGTGAAGGTGATGATGGTAATGGGTGGGGTGAAGGTGATGGTGGTAATGGGTGGGGTGAAGGTGGTGGTGGTAATGGGTGGGGTGAAGGTGATGATGGTAATGGGTGGGGTGAAGGTGATGGTGGTAATGGGTGGGGTGAAGGTGATGATGGTAATGGGTGGGGTGAAGGTGGTGGTGGTAATGGGTGGGGTGAAGGTGGTGGTGGTAATGGGTGGGGTGAAGGTGATGATGGTAATGGTTGGGGTGAAGGTGATGGTGGTAATGGGTGGGGTGAAGGTGATGGTAGTATTGGGTGGGATGAAGGTGGTCGTGGTATTGGGTGGGATGAAGGTGGTCGTGGTATTGGGTGGGATGAAGGTGGTGGTGGTAATGGGTGGGGTGAAGGTGATGGTGGTAATGGGTGGGGTGAAGGTGATGGTGGTAATGGGTGGGGTGAAGGTGATGGTGGTAATGGGTGGGGTGAAGGTGATCGTAGTATTGGGTGGGATGAAGGTGGTCGTGGTATTGGGTGGGATGAAGGTGGTCGTGGTATTGGGTGGGATGAAGGTGGTGGTGGTAATGGGTGGGGTGAAGGTGATGATGGTAATGGGTGGGGTGAAGGTGATGGTGGTAATGGGTGGGGTGAAGGTGATGGTGGTAATGGGTGGGGTGAAGGTGATGGTAATAATGGGTGGGGTGAAGGTGATGGTGGTAATGGGTGGGGTGAAGTTGATGGTGGTAATGGGTGGGGTGAAGGTGATGGTGGTAATGGGTGGGGTGAAGGTGGTGTTGATAATGGGTGAGGTGAAGGTGATGGTGGTAATGGGTGGGGTGAAGGTGGTGTTGACAATGGTTGGGGTGAACGTAATGGTAGTAATGGGTAAGTTGAAGATGATGGTGGTATTGGATGGAGTCAAAATAATGGTGATAGTGGGTAAGATGAAGGTAATGGGGATAGTGCGTGGGGTGAGGGTGGTGGTGGTAATGAGTTGGGTGAAAGTGATGGTGGCAATGGATGGGGTGAAGGTGTTGGTTGGAATGGGTGGGGTGAAGCTGATGTTGATAATGGATGGGGTGAACGTAATGGTGGTAATGGGTAAGGTAAGGTGAGGGTAATGGTAGGGTGAAGGTAATGGTAATGGTGGGGGTGAATATGATGCCACGAACGAAGGTCGGGGCAAGAGAGTTGGGATGAGAAATGATGGATGACAGGAGGTGGATGGATGGATGGGTTTAGTTTGTCTAGTGGATGGAAGAAGAGAGATGAATAAATGAAAAGAATGTAGATGGATGGATGGATGGGCGAGTTTAGTCGACGTTATAGATAATGGAAAGGAGGTGGCTGGGCGGATGGAGTGGATATGGATGGATGGATACCGGCAAGTTTAGTCGGCCTGACGGATAGAGAAAGGGACACTGGTAGAGAGAAAGAAAGTGGATGGAAGGATGGGTGAGTTTAGTGGACTTTACGCATAGCGGGAAGGAGGTGACTGAAGGGATGGAAGGAAGATGGATGGATGGATAAATGTAGTCTGTCTGACGATTGGAGGAAGGGACATGGATGGAGGAAAGAAAGGTGAATAGATGGATGTGTGTGTGGGTGGAGATTTCAATTTCACCCTGATATTGGACGTTTATTAAATTAATCGACGAACCAGAAATCTGTATTAATTAGACTCGGCATCACTATTTTTTTTTTTCCATTTTATGATATTTTCCGTATAATTGAATGTTTTTTGTTTGTGATATTGAAATGACCGATGTTTCTTGTCATTAATGCAGTAGCCACAAATCTTGACACAGTATAGCGTGGAACAGGGTATGACATAGTGGTATATTTATAATGTTTGGATACTTTGAGGAAATCCCAAATCGAAAAAGTGAGCGCAAAATTGTTTACAAGAGTTATACACGCTAGATGGAAAAAGAATCTCTCTCTCTCTCTCTCTCTCTCTGTCACACACACACACACACACACACACACACACACACACACACACACACACACACACACACACACACACACACACACACACACACACGGAAGCGAGGAAAGTATATTATGTTAGGAAGAGTGGCGGAAGGTGTTGTTTGTGTGGTGAGGACTGGAAAGTGCCTTATTTTGTCCAGGAGGCGTTGTACCTTCAGGGGGGACGAGTTTTCCTGGGGCTTTTGCTGGCGTCTGCACACTTACTGACACGTGGCGAGAGAGAGAGAGAGAGAGAGAGAGAGAGAGAGAGAGAGAGAGAGACTGAGAGAGAGAGAGAGTAACAATAAGTAGGATGGAAGTGATTTTTTTTTTCAACATAGCTATTACCTAAAAAAAAAAAAAAAAAGACTAATAGGTAAAGGCAGTTTTTTATATGTAATACGTTCACAACTGAGCTGAAGAAATATGTCAATACTGAAAGGGTTACCAGTTCCAGAAATGTATTTTATCGAGGGCGTTCATTGCATCGTCAGGAACACAGTGGCCCGGGGCTAGGCTGTCCATATGAGACAAGAATGACCAGACACCTCCCGGAATGGCATTATGCGATGAGTAAACTCGCAACATCCTTTTTGTAGGTTGTCCTGCTGGAGCGCCCTAAACCACTAGACCACCAGGCATCGGTTGGTTGTATAATATAGTTACAAGTCAGGGTGGTCATTTGTTTCCAGGGTTATAGGACCATTTGTCATGTCATTCAGTGTAGTCTCCTGAAGGTAGCAGCTCTACCCTGGTATTTGCGAAGACGAGAAATTTAGCTTAAACTGAAAATGTTATCATGAGTGGGAGTCAGTGTGCATGAAGGCGTGAAATTTAGAGAGCGTAGACTGAAAATGTTGTCAGGTTAGGAGCAGGAAATCTGTGTAATTTCTGAACTATATTTGAAATCTGTCGAATATCTGGAGAGAACCTTGAGTTGCGGCGCGTTATCAGATATCCAGTTCCGTGTGTCAGCGGGTGATCGCATGTAAACACCCGCCCTTTGTATCGTGTGTGTGTGTGTGTGTGTGTGTGTGTGTGTGTGTGTGTGTGTGTGTGTGTGTGTGTGTGTGTGTGCGTGTGTGCGTGCGCGCGCGCGCTATTGAACTGTGGTGGGTGGTGGGGTTGGAGGTTTGTTGCATCTTGACCCCATCAACCCCTGGCACGGAGAGAGAGAGAGAGAGAGATAAGTACGGTACATAGACAGATAGATATTTAGATACCAGTGTATTTATTAACCACAAATTTACAGTGGTGCAGTGTATATAGAGCATAGGTTGGCTTCATACACTAATTATTATTATTATTATGGTATTATTATTATTTATATCTTATTATTATTGTTGTTGTTGTTTTGTTACTGTTATCGTTGTTCTTGTAGATGATGCATTAATCACCCAGCCTTTGTATTGGGTGTGAGTCAGGGATCATGTATGTGTGCTTCATGAGGTCGAGTGGGGTGGGTGGGGGGAGCAGGTTTGTTACTCACCCTGGTTGTATGCGTCTTGACCCCTCCAACCCTTATCACACACACACACACACACACACACACACACACACACACACACACACACACACACACACACACACACACACACACACACACACACACACACACACACACACACACACACACACACACACACACACACACACACACAGCCTTACCTTCTTTAACCTCTGTCTCTGTTGTCCTCTTTTCACTTCTAACCTTTTTTTCATAGCCCAATCTTAACACACTATCGGTAACTATCGTCCTGCTTCGCCTTCCTTCTTCTTTTCTCACATAGGGCATTGGAATTTTTTTAATGGTAGAATTCGAGGCTGAGTGCAAACTTTGCCCTGAGAGAGAGAGAGAGAGAGAGAGAGAGAGAGAGAGATGAAATTCAATATCCGTTTACTTAGGGATGTCTGGACACTAAGCGTTCAAAACATTTGGAGGTCATAGTGGGAAAGACAGATTTATAGAGTTGGTCGTTTGCATACGTGAAAGAATTCATTTTTGCGTGTCCCTCCACCATTGTCTTATCCACATCCTTTCACTTTCCGTGCACACCTTCACGTCTCATGCATCCTTGTCAGTTTCATCGGCTCTTTACAACTGCCTCTTTTTTTCTGGTTCTTTCTCTAACACTTTCTCCTCCATCACCTTTCACGTTCTCTGCACACCTTCACGTCTCCTGCTTTCGACTCACTCTCATTCCCGCCCCATTCAGTCTCACCTTCATTTAGCCTCCATAGCAAATCACTGACACGTTTCTTCTAGCTCTTTATTACTTCGGCTTTCCATTTGTCGTCATCACTGTCTCCTTCTCTTGCCTTCACTTACATCTTCTGTCCATCTAGCCACTTTCATTTGGCCTCGTGTCACCTCACTGCTGCGTTTTTACCACTGCATTTATTTTCAAGTCTATTTTCGCACTTTCTCCTTCATCACCCAACACTTTCGTCTGCTCCTGCGCATATCATTTTCATCTCGCCTGTCTCACTTCACTGCCATAACTCTGCTTCTTTCTTACTTTGTCTTGTGTGTCCATCCGTCACTGCCATCTCCACTTCCCTTCACCTCCATGTGCTCCTCATCCACGCCCACCTTCACTTGGCTTGTCTCACCACACTGCGTCGTACCTGCCTCTTTATTACCCCACTTCGTTTTACAATGACTTTTTACCGCGGTCTACACTCTCCTGTTTCGTCTTTGCATTTCCTGTTGACTCTCCTCACTGTCTTCATTTTCTTTTCTAACTTTTCTCGCTGACGTCATTTTCTCTTCTAACTCTCCTCTATGTCCTCAATTTTTTTTTTTTTTAACTCTCCATGCCTTCATTTTCTCTGACTGTCCTCGCTTTTTTGCATATTTCCTCGTGTTCTTCATTTTCCCTTTTAACTGTCGTCGTTTTCTTCATTATCTCTTCTAATTCTTCTCGCCGCCTTCATTCCCTTCAGTCTCTCCTCGCCTATTTGTATGCTAACTCTCCCCCTTGCCTTTCATTTTCCCTTCTAACTCTCGTCACCTACTTCATCTTTTCCTCCACTACAGCATTAATTTCCCTCTTCTACGTACATACCTTCGCCTACTTTATATGCATCTTTTTTAATTCTCCTCACCACCTCTCTCTTCACACTCATGGTTTACTTTCTCTCACCTTCAATAATTTTCCTAGAGCTTTCGTCATCCAGCTCACCACTTGTCTCGACTTTATTTATTTTCCACCTTCTTGACTTCGCTTTACCAAACCTTCACCTCTCCATTACCTCGGCTAATTATCGACCTTTCCTTCATCTCAGCTTCTCACCTTTCTCACCTGTTAATTATCTCACCTTACCTCACTACCTGTACCGTTTAGCCCCACTCTTCACCTTGCAGTCCACCTGTCACCTCGTGCTCAACTTCTCTTCACTTCACCACTCTCCTACCTTCACGCTATCCTCAGCCTCTCACTTCACCTCATTTCGTCCTCAGCCTCTCACTTCACCTCATTTTGTCCTCAGCCTCTCACTTCACCTCACCTAGTCCTCAATCTTACCTCATGAAGGTCTCCATCTCTCCCCTCACATCACATGGTTCTTTACCTCTCAGTTCACCTCATCAGTACTCCACTGTTCATTCCTCTCACCTTGTTCCATGCCTCATTTTTCTTTCTTTTCACTTTTCTCAGTCTCTCACTCCACCTCGCCTCACCTGCTTCATCAGTTAGGGCTACCTCTGCGCGCTTTGTTCCCTCCCTGACGGGTTTTTTTTCGGAGTATTTCATTTGGGCGCATTGACATTTCATTTGAGCGCAAAACATATTTCAATTGGGCGTCACATTAAACTTCATTTGGACGGTGAGTTAAAGTAGTGTAGTGGGCGCTGAATTAAAATGGTTTACCTTAAAAACTTACCTATAATCGTTTGCTAACATATGAGTAATTTAGGTTAGGTTAGGTTAGGTTAGGTTAGGATAGGTCAGGTTGGGTTAGGTAGGTTAGACTAGGATAGGTTAGGATAGGGTAGGTTAGGGTAAGTTAGGTTGGGTTAGAATAGGTTAGTAACGATACGTTGGCGCCCAAATGAAATGGTATGCTGGTGTCGAAATGAAATGATAGCACATTGGATATTGCACCCAAATGAATTACGGCCTTTTTTTTTTTTTCATCTTTGTCACCCCGCCCCACTTCACCTAGTTCTCCACCTCTCACGTCACAGCTGGCACTTTACCTGTCATGTTTGCCTAGTGACCGAGATTATTTGAACCCCCACGTGCAGGCCCAGGTGGTATATCTTCACATCAGTTGGCTTTCCACCTCACGACAGCTGACTCTCCACCTCTAACCTCACCTCATCTCACCTGGCACTCCACCTCACACCTCACTTGGCTGTACCTCAACCGGGACTCAACCTCTCACCTGTCCTCACTTTACGTCACCTGGCTCTCCACCTCACACCTCACCTCACTCCACCTTTAATCATTTCCATCATCCACCTGTCACATCACTCTGTGCCACTTTAATCTCTCCCTCTCACCGTAGTTAGCACGCCACGTCCCTTGTCTGCCTATGCCCTGTCCAAATTATTTGGCTTTAAATTGCCATATTTTCATCTGGAATGCTGAACTGTAACAAAGGATTATCACTAAAATGTGGTGCCAGTCATGAAGTGCCATGGAAAGAATGTAGACGCGCAGTATTGTTTCTCTGGCAAAGAGGTTATTTATTTTGGCTTGGATTGTGTGTTTGTCTTTCAATAAGTTAGCAACATTATGGAAAACTACTGGATAGTATTGTGCAAAACTGGGAATAATGTTTGAAGATCATTAGAGGAATACGGTAAGTGGTTACATATCGGACGAAAAAGTCGTACCGTAGGTCAAGATCAAAATGTGGGGAGTAATGTTTTGGCGAAGGCTTGTGTTCACTGAACGCTTTTGTTTTACTTTGCCTTTAAGCTCTGTGAATCTGCTGCAAAAGGTCGAAAATCAGTGTGAAGTTAAATTGAGTGAATTATAGTGAGGGCGCTTTCTTGGTGCCCCTCGTGCAGGTCTAGATGGTATCGCACTCTGGCAGGGCTGGGAACAGCATGCCCCCTGCAAGAAACACCCATGACTTTCACGTTGGCCAACTGTTATGCTGTCTGCCCGCCTTAATGGGAGTGCGTGCCAGAAATATACACACAGACACTCAATTTCCCAGGGCGTGATGCCTGAAAGTGGGCAGAAATTATACTTACCCTCGTAACTTATAAGGACGCGTGGAATTATGACAGTCACGGGAGACACATGAACACCTACAGTATAATGGCATATGATATATTTTATTTTTGATATGGTATATTTTATTTTTTATACTGCCAGGCGATCTAACTTGATAGATCCCTCGTTGCGAAGCTGTTGGAAACTAGGCCTGTCTCCATTAACCTCTCTAGTCAAGTGACGTATATTTATAGTTTATTCTTTTTAGTACTATACTGTTTTCACTCTAACTGGACCGAAAACCGCCATCTATCCATCTTGAATGTCGAGTTGTAGCAACAGATTAACACTAGAATATCATGCTTGTGTAGAAAGGATGCAGAGTTGAAGCATTGTCTTTTTCTGCCACTCAGCTACATAAACTGCTAAAGGACGTAGGGCCATGTTAAGGTAAAAAGGGTGCAGTAGACTTTTTTCTGCTTACGAGAGCCCCCAAGTTGTGAAGCGGCTAATGAAGGATATATTTTACCCTAACAGATCGAGAAGTCTCTCCTAAGCTAATTAAAAGCCGCTGAAGGTAACAAGAATTGAATGAGAACTGAGTTATCGAAATGAAGGAGTTAACTGCATCAGTACGATCACGGCTGCTTTTCATCATAGCTGTATACGTCTTGCTTTATATCTATACTTGCTGTCGTCAGGAGATTTTTTTTTCTTCAACGTTGGATAGATCCCTCGTAGTGAAAGAGTTACTCATAGTGTTATTTATTAGACAGTTATGAGATGCAGCCGAGAATTGTGAATGTTTGATTGATGATGATTGCATGGATGTGTGCCCAGTTGTACTGACCACGGTTGGTATGTATACCTTTTATGCATTCCTTTCTTTATATCTGAATCCTGCGCACCTTGACTATTAAAGAGAAAAAGTTATGTTGGTAATACATGAGAATATAAAGAGGATAACTACAGTAGGCCAGCTGACCCATGCCAGGCTGACTCTACAAGCGTGCAACTAAATTACTAGAATAAGACAAGGATAATGAAGAGGAAGGCACTCCCCCGCCCACCAAACCCTCCAGTCGAACCCGACGAAAAAAAAAATGAGAAGGAACACCACGCACAATACAAAAACTATCTTTGAAATTTTATAGAGAAGTGCGAAAGAAGAAAAGGGACTGTCGTAGTGAAACCTGGAAAGGAAAAAGAATGAATTAGTACCGGCAGTTAGGAGATTTTGTGTATCTTACCCTTACTTGTCATATATTTACCCAGCTTATGCTTAAAACTCTCAGTGGAAGGGAGTGCAACTACATTACTAGGTAGCTTATTCTATTCGTCCACTGCTTTGTTGGCAAACCAATTTCTGCCACTCTCATTGCTAAAACGGAATTTATTTAGTTGAAAACCGTTGGTTCGAATTTTATCCTGTTTGCTTACTTTAAATACGTTGCTAATATCTTCCTTCATTTATTCCTTATTTATTCCCTTCATCCACTTAAACACCTCAGTAAAGTTTCCCCTCATTCTTCGCCTTTCTAGTGAGTTCAAATAATGATGATGTAGGCTACACTTATATTCTGTTTCGTGTGTTTTCGATGCACGGAACCGATCATTGTTATTACAGTGATGGTTTCCGCGTGTGTATCGTTGTTTACGCATTGCCTCATGTGTGACGATGGTGGGGCGCCGCGTCCTCGCCCTCGTCACGACCTTCCCCCACACACGTCACACCTCAGTCACGCCTTGCCAGATTTCCGGCCTCATTTTCATACCCGACACATCACTCAGTTATTCACTCAGGTGCTCCACTAAAGCGCGCGCGCGCGGGGGGGCACACACACACACACACACACACACACACACACACACACACACACACACACACACACACACACACACACACACACACACACACACACACACACACACACACACACACACACACACACACACACACACACACACACACACACACACACACACACACACACACACACACACACACACACACACACACACACACACACACACACACACACACACACACACACACACACACACACACACACACACACACACACACACACACACACACACACACACACACACACACACACACACACACACACACACACACACACACACACACACACACACACACACACACACACACACACACACACACACACACACACACACACACACACACACACACACACACACACACACACACACACACACACACACACACACGCCTTTACTCCATGTTATTCCAGTGCCTCATTCTTCATCCCCTTCTTCCTTGCTTTGCCATTCCTCGCTCCAGCTACAGTCTCTACCTCCATCTTCCTCCAGCCTGTCACCCATCTCACCTCTGCCAACCTCTACTTCCTTACTCTTCCACTCACGCCCGTCTCTCCGCCTCCTTGTTCTTCCGTGCTGCTACACTACAGTCTTCTCCCATTTGTCACCCCTCCCTCCCTCCCCGCCATTCCCTACCAGCTTGATCTCTCACACCGCCACACCTATAACCCCCTTCCCTTTGTTGCCTTCTACAATTCCTTCCATAATGCCCCTTGCCAGTCCTTCCTTATTTCCCTATGTCACCCCTTTATCATTATCCCTTGCCACTCCTTTCTCATTATCCCTTGCCACTCCTTCCTCAGTGCCCCTTGCCAGTCCATCTTCATTGCCTGTTGCCATTCCTTCCTCATTGCCCCTTGTCACCCCTTCCTCGTAATCCCTTGCCATTCCTTCCTCATTACCTCCTTGCCACTCCTTCCTCATTGCTCTTCGCCACTCCTTCCTCATTGCTTTTCGCCACTCCATCCTCATTACCCCCTTGCCACCTCTTCCTCATAACCGCTTGACACTTCTTCCTCTTACCCTTTGTCATTCCTTCCTCATTGCCCCTTGCCACTCGTATCATCATCGTTTGCCGTCTTTTCCCTCATTGCTTCATCGTTGTTCCCGAATTCCGTCCTTCCATCATCCCCATCACTACATCACTTCCCCTGTTGAACCCAGTCTATTCACCCTGTCAGTCCAAGTACGTAATTTATCTTTTATTCATGTGTTTCCTGACGATTGTATTCAGTGGAGGGGAGACTTTTTGAACTGGAGGGTTAACTGTGGTCTTCATTAACCCTGGCCTGTATTAGCCACTTAAATCTTGCGGTGGTATCTTTATACAGTTGAAAAATACACGATAGCGGTGAATAGGTTAATACTCGGACACTTTTTAGGGCCAGGCTAAGGCTCATACTCAGGGTGACTGGTTGATTTCGTAATGACTCTTCCTTAGCTGTTTATTTTGCACGTTGCACTTTAATATCCGATTGTATGTTAAGGATGCAAAGTATGTCGATATCAAAGCGATATAAATAGCATGTAAGAGAAAGTTATGGCGTCATGTGCAAAATAAATTGCCGAGGATTCGATGCTACGAAGCCTCCTGTGCCACTCGAAATGGCCCTGGAGACTTAAGGAAGCTTCATAGACTCCTCATTCGTTTACCTTTGGCATTCGTGTAGTCTGGCATTTTGAATTTTTCTGGTTCCCTCACACAGCTCCATCCACCATGCATTATAGCCCAGCAGCCTGAATTGTTGCGACCCTTAGCGCTGGCCGCGGTTCCCCGTATTATAACTGGCTGTCTTTTACCAATCTACCATAACCTGAACTAACCTGATCCTGACACACTCACTGAACCAGGCATACTAACCTAAACTAAACCTAATTGGCTAACCTAACCTTACCAGTGATTTCCGTTCTGTGCACCATTTTTTTTTTTTTTTTTTTTCCCCCAGGAAAGTCTGGGTCAGGTTAGGTTTTTTCATAGTATTAGGTTAAGTTTCTTTGTTAGTCATTGTGGTAAATCTATTAGATTAAGTTAGAATATAAAAAATAATAGAACGGCGATCTTCCTGGGAAAAATCAAATCTAGCACAATGCAAGAATGATATATACTGTAGAACGGAAATCTGCAACTTAACTTGGCCCTAACAGATCAACCTGTTCCCTCCTGAGCCTAACAGACTAACATAATACACTTGACTTATTGTAACCTAACCTCGGCCTAATGAATAAATCTAACCTAACACTACTAAACTCACCTAACCTAATCTTCCGTAATAGGAAAAAGTGCTCGAATTGGCCGTGACTCCCACCCGCCTCCCCGTATTATGACTGCGTTTGTTTTCTCGGAAGCTGCTTTATATGTCAAGGCTACTCAACCACCCGGCTGTGTTTTAGTAAGAGACCCTCCCCGCTATTCCGTGTCTGGCCGCCCTCACACGGTTCTGCGTCACTTGCCTTTGTTTATCAAGGCTTAGAGAGAGAGAGAGAGAGAGAGAGAGAGAGAGGAAAATGTGATTAAGAGATGCTTGTGTTCGTGTGTGTGTGTGTGTTTCAGAAGTGCATATGTTTACGTGCAACGTGGCAGAAACTTTGTATATGTTACGGTATGTAAAGGACAGAGAGGATGAGGGAGTGAGTGTCCCAGATGCCAGGACCCATATATACAGACGTTTTGATTCAGTTGTATATATTATTACTTGTTTGTATCTTTGTCTTCACTCGTACTGCTGCCATGCACTTCCTATCTAAAATGGAGACAGTGTTAATACAGTGTGAAAAGTAAGAAGACGGAAAAAGAAGACAAAACTATTTCAGGCAACAGAAAACTGGTATGGAAACTTGTTCATCATGCAAACTGGTGAAGATTCTTGATAAATGTGCATCCAGTCAGCATCTGTTATGGGCTGAGGCTCTGATATATGATTTAGATATGTGTATGTCACGCGCCATCGATCGATAGCCCAGATCCAACGTTAGCGCTACATGAATACTGTATTGGTGTGCTGTGTGTAAGGGTTATTGCAACTGTATAAGTGACGGGAAGGTGTGTGTGTGTGTGTGTGTGTGTGTGTGTGTGTGTGTGTGTGTGTGTGTGTGTGTGTGTGTGTGTGTGTGTGTGTGTGTGTGTGTGTGTGTGTGTGTGTGTGTGTGTGTGTGTGTGTGTGTGTGTGTGTGTGTGTGTGTGTGTGTGTGTGTGTGTGTGTGTGTGTGTGTGTGTGTGTGTGTGTGTGTGTGTGTGTGTGTGTGTGTGTGTGTGTGTGTGTGTGTGTGTGTGTGTGTGTGTGTGTGTGTGTGTGTGTGTGTGTGTGTGTGTGTGTGTGTGTGTGTGTGTGTGTGTGTGTGTGTGTGTGTGTGTGTGTGTGTGTGTGTGTGTGTGTGTGTGTGTGTGTGTGTGTGTGTGTGTGTGTGTGTGTGTGTGTGTGTGTGTGTGTGTGTGTGTGTGTGTGTGTGTGTGTGTGTGTGTGTGTGTGTGTGTGTGTGTGTGTGTGTGTGTGTGTGTGTGTGTGTGTGTGTGTGTGTGTGTGTGTGTGTGTGTGTGTGTGTGTGTGTGTGTGTGTGTGTGTGTGTGTGTGTGTGTGTGTGTGTGTGTGTGTGTGTGTGTGTTCCTCAATGTCAGTACCCGTGTCAAGCAAAGGAACAAGTGTCATGGTTGTGTCTAGGTCGCCAACTCCTCGCCTTCATGCAGCCGTCACTAACGTATTCTGTCCTACTCTCACACCCTTTATGATTACTCCCGTTCTGTGTCGCTCCCTGGGTCGTATTCTAAGTGGCTTTGGAGATTCTGCACATTACAACTCAGAATCCTTTGTATGTTATTGATACAAATTATATCGATATTAAAGCGATATACCTACTCGTACATACAAGGAAATGATAAGATTTGCTGTACAGTCCATATATATCGGAAAGGAAGGACTGTAACGAAGCCTCCTAACCCACAAAGAATGCGGTCCACTGTCTGATTGCCTCTTTGGGACCGGACTCAGACACACTTACGATCAATTTCCTGTCGTAACTGGGGTTTTATATCTTTAGAAAGGACAAGGAAAATGATGCAAAAATCTTCACCATGTCTCTTGTCACTCCTACACAACAAATTTTGGTTACCGGAGGACTTGTGGGCTTATATTCTTGTTTTAACAGGAAGGACACGGAAAGTACAGTGCAGAATTCCCCATCGGGTCCGTATTCCCGTCATTTATGGTAGCGCCCTGGTACTAGTTTTGCATGGGAGACGGTGATACTGTAAATGAGAAAGAAGAAATTATTAACGTATGTCATGCAAAATAACTTTAAGGAGGAAATGTTAATAAGTGTCCTAAAATTATGAGAAAGAAGAAGAGATTAGGGCGTACCATGCAGAATAGATTGCCAAGGAAGAAGTGTTATTAAGTCTCCTAAACTGATGAGCATACCAACCTCTGTCTTATACCTTCCCGCACTACATTGTGTGAACAGTATATCCCAAGGTCAAGAGAATCTTTACCTCGGTATATCCATTGGCTTTGGAGACATCGTGGCATATCTACCCAAGTGATTTATTGTGCATCTTGATATTCCCTTCTAAATTGACGATGCAAAGTATGTCGATATTACAATGATGTAAATACTATACGAAAAAGTTTCAAGGTGTAGTGTTTAATATATCACCAAGGAGACACCATGGTCTCCTATGTCAACGGGGATATGACTGTGCCTGTACTGTATGTCTGGCTGCTGTGACGTCGATCGTCTTAGAATACTGACGCACATACCGACCTGCCAGTATTCTGGTATATAACTAATGACCTTTCAGACGGGTGTCGGGCAAAGGTCTCCATCAGCCAGATATAGTTTTATTTTACCCGAAAGAAAATAACTAAATGACGTTTGGCCTTACAAATTAATAAAGTAGTAACTTCTTTTTGTGCAAATAGCAAGGAACCAAAGACAGATAATCTGCAAAGCCTGTCCCTTTCAAAGAAAGTTGAACATGATAAATCTGAAGTCAGGATTCGTTCATATTGAGATGCTTGGACACATGGCATGGTAGTACAGTCTAGGAATAGAATATATATAGCTCCATTTTTTGGTCAAACACTTCTGAAGTCTTACGCAGTATTTTGAAACGTTTTTTGGTCTCCGATGATCACATTAATGGAATTCCGCAGCCATTGTTCACTATCTCGTTATACTTGGTGGTGAAGTGTATCGATATTTATGTCCGCATTTATAGGTACGTACACCCTTTACACTGTCTCAGAACTGTGTCAGATCTAATGAGATGATAAGCAAGCCAGTATTGTTCCAGCGGGTCAGAATGCTTGGAATGTCGCGTCATCAGTTAGGAATTCCAGACACGTAAGCTTTGTGAATTATTGATTGCAGCTGTGCAATTTAGGTCAGTAGCTGCTTTAGATCCCCTCGAATCTGTGTCAAAGGCGGATGAGAACGTGCTAAAAGGAACGCTTAAGGAAGGAAGTAGTGAGTCCTAGTGTCGTTTTAGGAGTGGAACCCCAGACATGTACAGTATTCCGTTTGTCTTAACTCTCCTTTTCCTCTGTTGGCCAAAATTTCGGAAGTAAGAGATTTGGTACGGTACGTTTCTCTGCCCATAGATGATTTCTCGTTGTTTCGATGCGTCAGGGAGGATAGTGACGGACGTCCCCAAAATGTGAACCAGACTAAGTGGAATAATAAGAGAATTTGTGTCCCAGAATGTGCGTTACTAAGTAGGTCACAAGGCAGGACTATTATAGAGGCATATCGATCAGCCTGGTAGGTCAGTCAGGTGAGGGGTTGGCAGGATCAATGAAGGCTGCATACTTCTCGGTCACGGATAGTGTGACAATTTCCCGCCTGGAGAAACATGCCCTGGGACAGTATTTAAGAAAGATCTTAACTCCCTGAACCCCAGGACGTCATTTAAATTTATGCTTGCAATCATCAGACAATTATTAATCTTTGGAAAGACTGCTTGTTTCATTCAGATGGTTCTAACATAACATCACAATTTTCGACTAGGCTTCTATTCTTTTCCCGATTCTTAAAGCTGCAGTGCCATTGTTTTTACTAAAGCGTCGTCAGTTTTGTACAGACGTTTTTCTCTCAATCCATCGGAAAATTAGGTCGGGTTAAGTTAGGCGAGGATTAGATTAGGTTACGTTGGTTAAGTTAGAATTGTGTACTTACATTAATTCATAGCCAATGCTGGTCGTCATAAAGAGTACACATCTACATTCTCCGAGTCCTGGAGGATACTATTAATTTCCTTCTTTTAGATTTATACTAAATTAAGCTAAGCCTTATCAGATTTCGTTACTTTTTTTTTTCACCAAAGAGTAATTCATAGCACCGCAGCCCGTTGTCGGAATGCACGTCACGATTCTTTGAGTCAGAGGGGTAATTATTTGACATTTAAATATCTTAAATATCCGTGCCATCGACAGATCTCTTCCTTAATGAATTAACCTTTCATGTGAGTAGAAGTGCTGAAGGTAATGTTGTCTTAGGGGGTTTTAGCAGCTTTTTAAGGCAAGTCACCGTACCAGTTAATTTTCAGAAATGGTTTTGAATGGTCATATTTTCCTCCTTTAATATTCCCCCGGCTTTGGCTGTGAGATGGTTGGTAGGGTATGAGTGGCGGTAAAAGCACGGGCATTCAATCTTTAGGCCGATGACGTCATTATTAGGTGACTTGCACAACTTTATACAACTTAGGAGGGCATCGTAGCAGTGAAGGGGTCAGTGAAGGCTGTATGTAAACCCTCCAGTTCCGAAAGTTTCTCCAAAGCGTTAGGAATGTTAAGCAAAAATTAAACCATAAACACGTCCTAGGGCTTCGGGAGTTAGGAAGTTACTGAAAGCGACCCCCTCCCCTCCCCCCGTGACCTCCAGCGTCCTTGTTAGCCTTTGAGTCGCGCTTCACTGGTATTAGGGTCACGGAAACGAAGGAAGGAGGGGGGAGGGGGAAGGACAAAATAATAACTCCCTCACTCATTAATTATTCTTGTTATTTCCAGAGTGAGTTTATTCGGCTTTACGGGCTCTTTGAAATGGAAGGGTTAGCAGTAGCCTTCATCCTGGACGTAGATGTCTTGTGTTATTTATATTATTTCCGGACGATTTTATTCATCTTTGGGCATTTTTAACTGGAAATGTTAGATGTAAACTTGATTACCTCCTTCAGTACAGTTTTTTTTTTTTAATTAATTCTTTCCATTTCTAGATAAGCTTATTCAACTGTAGGGAGAATTTTCAAACTGGAGGGGTTTACTTTAGGCTTCATTAGCTCATTCAGTACTTGGGGGTCTTTTGATTAGATAAGGGTGACGTCAGCTAGGATGAAATGGAAAAACAAAACGTCCTCCGTCTAACGGGGGAGTAAGTATTATGGAGGGTTTCACTGGCGGGAAGTTTGGGTTTAATGAAGGCCTCCCCCCTCCCCCCCTTTTTTTTTTGTGTTGATGCAATCGCTGGCGAAGGGTAGGCTAGTTGGAGTCGTGACCAACTGATGGTACAGTCAAGGCCGTGTGTGTGTGTGTGTGTGTGTGTGTGTGTGTGTGTGTGTGTGTGTGTGTGTGTGTGTGTGTGTGTGTGTGTGTGTGTGTGTGTGTTGATAATGTATATAAGCCCAAGAAATGGTGATATATACTTGAAACTTTCTGTTCGTGCTTTTGCAGTATTTTATATTTTAATATTAAGAGATCAGATATTTATTCTTACCGGTAGGTCTTTAGTGGAAAAGTTTCTAGAGAAGGGAAAGAAGTTGTATGCGGCCTTCGTGGATATTGAGAAAGCATATGACAGAGTGGATAGACAAGGAATGTGGAAAATATTAAGAATATATGGAGTAAATGGAAAGTTGTTGAATGCCATGAAGAGTATGTGAGAGGTTGCTAAGGTTGCAGTGCGTGTGGATAGTGAATTACGTGAAATTTTCTGTTTGAATGTTGGATTGACACAGGGATGTTTCACGTCTCCATGGTTGTTCAGTCTGTATATGGATAAGGTTATAAAAGAGATACAAGTTACGGCAGTGGATGTTGGAGCGGCTTTAATGCGAGAGGGCAACGTTTGGAAACTCCCTGTACTGTTGTTTGCAAACGATACTGTATTATATGAAGACGAGGGGGAACTGCAAGGCTTAGTGAATGAGTTTGGAAGAGTGTGTAAGAAACAGAATCTAAAGGTGAATGTAGGGAAGAGTAAAGTTATTGCCTTCGAAAGAAATGGAAGTCACTGGATGTAGTCACAGTGATGTTGAATGATGAGGAAAGGGAAATTGTAAGTGCATTTAAGTACTTTTGTAGTGCGACGAGTAAGGATGGAAGTTTGGAGAGTGAAGTGCTTGAGTGTCCAGCAAGGAAGAAAGGTTGCTGGTTCTTTGAAAGCAGTGATAAGAAGCATGGAAGTGAGCATGGAAGTAAAAAAGTCGCTACATGACAGTGATACCACGGTATTGTGATACCAACTTTAGCGGATGGAAGTGGAGCTTGGGCCTTGTTAGCAGGACACAAGTCAAGAGTGAGAGCAGTGGAAATGAGTTATTTGAGAGGAGCATGTGGAGTTACATGGAGAGACAGACTGACAAATGAGGAAGTGAAGGAGCGTTGTGGTGTGGATGTGGATGTGATAGAAAGCATTAGGAGAAATACATTGAGGTGGTTTGGCCATGTGGAGAGGATGGAGAACGAGAGACTAACGAGGAGAGTGTATGTGAGTGAGGTGGAGGGGTGAGAGGGAGGGGGAGGCCAAGGATGAGATGGAGGGATGGAATGGAGAGGTATATGAGAGAGGGGTGTGTGAGATGGGAACAGGGCAGTGAAATGGCGAGGGACTGTGCGACATGGAGGCGATTTGTTTGTGGCCTCCCCTGAAGGGATTAAGGCGTCTGGCAATGGATAGATAGACAGATAGATAGATTAATTTTTATTTTTATATAGTTATTTATTTTAGTTTTGTATGTGAGGGTACCGGTAGTCGGTTAATCTCAGCTTCGTGCTCGATCTTCCGTTTTTTACACCTCGCGTTTTTTGTACGTGGTGTCGATATTGTTTGTCCAACAATATTTTCTCTGTGCAGTATTGAAAGCTGGTACAGTCTGAATTAATGCCACGCTACCTCCCCATGTGCCAGTTTATTGTAAAGTGATTGTGTACTAAATTATGCGTAGGCTGTGTACCAGGATTTGTACAGTGTTCTGTTTGTGTAGGGTATAGCGTATGTGGAATGCTCTTTGCATGTAGCTTTTATGCAAGCGTTACAGTGCGTCACACCTATTTAAGTGAAAAAGAGTGGTAGTGGTGGTGGTGGTGTCTAAGCCTTTGTTTCTGGTCACTGTACCCAGTATCCGGTACTCATGTGGATCAAGTGCCAGTCGGGGTGAAGCTAATGCTGTGCGCCACTGATCCAATCCCTCAGAGGCGGCTGGAGATTCTCTGACTGTGTAATACCACCAGTGGCCTAGATCACTCACTTACACTTCAGAAATTTGACGTTCTAACCTCTGGTTCTTATACCTTGGAAAGAGTAGCCTGCTATTAGAATGGTTGTTATCGCTTGTGTGTGTGTGTGTGTGTGTGTGTGTGTGTGTGTGTGTGTGTGTGTGTGTGTGAGTATTACACAATCGCATATGACTTGGACGGTGAGAGTTGTGTGAGTAGTACCATACAGCGGTGCTGATGGTGTCCGGGTGTGCAGAACTCCACGTTAAGCCCAGCGCAACCAATAGCCGCGGCACAGCTTGCATGCTGTGGATGGGGGGAGTGAGAGGTGATGGTGTTCATGTTCACCATACCTCATCCCCCTCATCTTTCTACTCTTCTCTCGCATCCCCTGGCGGGCGTTGCATTGCGCTCGTGTTTATTATTCGTCAGGGTTCCTTCTTATCCATTTTCTCACCAGTTTCTTCCCACCCCCCATCTCTGTCTGTCTGTCTCTGTCTGTCTGTCTGTCTGTCTCTCTCTCTCTCTCTCTCTCTCTCTCTCTCTCACAGTCAATCTGTCTATGTATCTATCTATCTATATACACTAAAATCTCTCCTAGTTCACACATTTTGTTAGTACTGTACATGGTCGTTTCTCTTACGGATGAGAACTCGCCAGTTCTTTCGTTCCTGCACAAATTTCCGGCCCCATAGCTAATTCTGGTACCTAACAGGCATTTCCGTTCACCCTTTCCCATTTACGTCATATTCCTTACTTTCATCTGTTGTGCTTTTATCGTAGGTTGTCTCTCTACCTTCTTGCATTTCATAGCCCTCCCCTCTAAACGTTCTTTCTTACTTTCTAAACAGTCTCCGGCCTATTCTTTTCGTCTGTACGATCGCTTTGTTTTCCTTTTTACCCATATTCACTCTATCTCCCTCCTCCTTGTTACACCCACGCGCGAAAGAGTGAGGAAGTTGTGTGTTTTGTCCGGTTTGTCTGTCTGACTGTTTAGCTGCTAGCAAGATTATGGAAGAACTATTGGCTGGAATTGTACCAAACTCGGCATAATGATTAAGGACTATCAGAGGAACAGGTACTTAGCTTTTGCCCAGAAAAGATCATATGTCAAGAGGAAGGTCACCTCAGACAGTTTTGACCTGATTTTGACCATATTCGGTGCAATGGTTAAGGGGCAGAGAACGGTAATGGGATTGTTTTTTAGAATAATTGGGAATGTCATACTCAGATCTGATTTGGTTCAGTCAAGTCAGATGGAAGGGTTTAAGGTCAGCCAAAGACATTAGCCGGTTTATTTTCAGAACAATAGGTCAGGGTCACAGGAACGATAACTTAAAAAAAAAAAAAATCGATTTGAACCAAGTTTGGTGGATGGGTTGAAGATCAGGTAAGGATGGAGTAATTCACTTCTGAGAACAATCAGTCAAGCTCATGCGTACATGGCAGGGTCAAAGTATCGGCTTTAAGGCCCATTCACAGGATCAGTGGGCACCTTTGGCATTCAAGCACGCTGCTAATCATTATCCAAACATGGTGACGACCTACATTAACCTATCAACAGTAGATCACCTGTAAAGTGCGCTTTGTGAGAGCGTGACGAGCGAGCGAGCGAGCGAGCATTTGTACACACGCCGATCATCATAATTTCATTTTGGTGTAAGCATTCAAAATTTCTGTCGATGTAGTTGAACAATAACAGAAGAATAATTGAGCTAACATCAAGAAAGCGAGCGTTTGTACATACGCCGATCATCATAATATCATTTTGGTGTAAACTTTCAAAATTTCTGTTGAGGTAGTTGAACAATAACAGAAGAATAACTGAGGTAAGATATTTACTTTCTCACGTTTTCTCTCTGAATGTGCACATAGCGAGGCACCGTAGCATTTATCACACGCGCAATGTTCACTTCTCTGCTCCCGACTTGTCGTGTCAACCATGGTGTCAACGAACTGCGTCGGTAAAAGCTTGGCTATTGATAGAATGATAAACCCCCAAAATCGAGCGATTACCCTTGCCGATTTCACCCCCTAAACATAGAGAAAACGTTCCTCTAAAGTTATGCGCGTAATCTCGGATGTTTAATTGTTATAATTTATGCAAGAAAACATAGTGTTACAATAGGATATCGTTTTTTAAATTCGATTTAATAGTTGAGCATGTCATTTGAAACCCTCGGTACATTCCCTTGGAAAGCTGAGATTCCAAGGGGTTTCTTTGGTTTCAAGAGTAAATATCTAGCTAAAAACAAAATTAATTGAATGTATGTACTACCTGCTGAAAGAATCTCTTTTCTATCTCACATAGTAGAAAAGTTATTAGCCTCTGAAAACCACTGCGGTCGGGCCGTGTCCTTTCGGGCCGGGCCGGGTCGTGTCGGGCCGTTCATTTCTCAGCTGAACTTGGAGTAAATAAATATCGCTTCCTTCGCTGCGCTCGCTCTCCCGTGATAAGCGGGGAAGGTATCATATCTACACAATTATTTTCTAGCACTTTTCTTTACCATGAACCTTAAGTGCTCACCGATCGTGTGGAGAAGTTTTAGACTCATTCGGATATTGCGCGCTGAGTTCTTCACCTTGTTTGTTATTCACCAGGTTTACTATTATCCATTTGCTTACACGTTTTCGTGTCTCTCAGTCGCATTATTTTGTTTACGTTCCCTTGTCTTTCACTTAATAACCCCCTTCCTCTCCCATCTCCCATAACCCCCTCCTCCCCTTCATGATTGCTCCCTTCCTGTCTAGCCTTCCCGTTTTCCCTCTACCGTCACATCATTCTTGTGACTTTCAAAAAACTTTATCATTCGCTTCTGTTTCTTCCTCGTTTCCCTGTATTTCCATCATTTTTGTTTATTTCTGAATATTCCTCATAATTTTCCTCCTCTTTATTTTCCTCTTGATCACTTCTCCTCCTCATTATATTCTAGTCGTGTTCGCTCTCTCTTTTATTATTCTCTTCCCTACCCTGTTATATTCTGTTCGTGCCTTCCCTCCCCTGTTTATCATTCCATTGTCTCCATCCCCTCATTTTTTGTCTGCTTGTCCCCCTCATGTTTATTCTCATCTTATTTTCTCCCCGTGTTTGTGCTTACGTTGTCTCCCTCCCCCTCTCTCTTAAGTTCAGGGGTTTTCCTATTGATCTTCCGTGTTGGTGGAGGGTACGGGTGCTTGCTGGCTGAAGGTGTGTGTGTGCTTACCCCTCTACCCCTTCCCCATATCCCTTCTCCATTTCCCCAGTCCATGCCCCCACATATCCATTCCATCCTCTTCATCCCGTCTCCCACCTCCCCTCATCTTCATTCAGCCGTACCTATCTCCTCACCCACCTTCTCCCAAGTCTCCATATCCTCCCCACCTCCCATCTTCCCCGCGTCCTCCCATCCCCCCCCCCATATCTCTCCGTACTACCTCTTCTCCACGTCTTCCTCTACATTCCCCCCATCAATATCCACCTCCTCTTCCACCTCCTTCCGCATCCTCATCTACCTCCTTTCCTCACATCCACTTCTCCTCCACATATTTCCCGCATACCTCCTCTCCACATCCCTTCCTCTTCGCGTCCTTCCTTCCATAGCCGCATCTTCCATCTCTCTTCCACCTTCTGCCTTTGTTTAACCACTCACCAGCTTGCCTGTTTATAGCCTACTCATGTGCTCTTAACTATTATGAGAGAGAGAGAGAGAGAGAGAGAGAGATTGGATGCAAAAATAAACAAGGAAGAGAGAGGAAAAGCTTGTTGTTTATTTTGATGAGTGTGTATGTATTTCGGTATGTTGTTGTTAGGAGCATGGTTGAGGTACTGGATGGGGATTGGCTTAAGTTATAGCATAGGTGCTGCGGCCATAAAGGTTGAAATGGGATGTTTGTTTCGGATTTAAGAGGGTTAGAGGGTAGGGGATAGATGGTTATAGCAGTTTAAGTTAGAAGGGGGGAGTGGGCCAAGGACGAGCACAGTAGGAAAGGACGAAAGGGGATTGGATGGAAGAAGGTAGAATGGGTTGATGAGTTTGAGATGGGAAGTTATGGAGAGTGGGTTGAGTGGAAGAAGGAAGGTAGCTAGTGACTGGGTTGGTAGGGGGAGATAGGTATGGAGGGGGTTGGGTGGAGGAAGGTGTTGGAGTGGGTGACTGGGTTGAAATATAACTGTTTGGAGGAAGTTGGGTAGAAGTTGAGTGAGTGGCAGCGTTGTTGGGGGTGAGGTAGAAAAGTAAAGGAGAGGGGTTGAGTGGATTCTGATGTGGAATGGGTGAGGTTGGGTGGAAGAAGTTGTGGAGTGGGAGGGGTAGGATGGAAGAAGGTAGGGAGTGGTTGGGTGCTTTGGGTGAGGGTTGTTTGAGCTGAGTATGTCAGAGGGTAATCCAAGCATATGATAAAGGGTGTGTCAGGGAAAACCAGGAACTCATGTGCAGTACCGTAAGAAACTTTGCTCCATCACTATCACATGTCTCCTCTAGGCCGAAGAAAAGCATTAGAGGTCAACCGTAATAAGATAGAAGGGTTGATATCCCAGAGACATTTATATTAGTGATTGTAAGTTTGATATATCTTTATGAAACTGACTCAGATCATTTGTCGTATCCGAAGTAGAAATGGTGGTTGTAGAAAAGGGATTAACAAGGTAGGTAATGCGCAAGGGGCCGTATTCTCCTCAGCCTAGGAGGATTACTACGGTACGGTTCTTTTACACTAACCTGGCCCAGGTATTCATCATTTTGTAGCGTACTTCAAGTGTGTGTGTGTGTGTGTGTGAGAGAGAGAGAGAGAGAGAGAGAGGCAGGGGGAAGGAGGATCACTAATGCAGCGACTCTCCTCCCCAGCTTCCTCCCGCTTCTCTCTGTCTCCTGCAAGCACTGCCTTTATGTAACAACTTCCTTCCAACTGATTGTTGTATGTTTCTTATTTTTGTATTTTTATGCATAGTTCTCATTTTTGTATTTTTATTCATATTTCTCATTTTTGTATTTAGTTTTTCATTTAAGTATGCTTTACCTCTTGTTTGTTACTTGCTTTTCCTGTACATTTCTCATTTGCGTTTTTTTCACTTGCATTATTATTATTTTTTTGTCATAATTCATACTTCCTTTTTGTGCTCTTCATGGTCAGTTGGTAGTTCTTTTCCTTCTCCTGTTCGTGTATTGGATGGGAGAACGGCACTTTGCTGGACAATACAGAACCGGATTTCTGGTGGTGGTGCTGTGGCTCATCAGCCCGTGAATACGTGGACTACAAGCTGAAGTTAGCCTACTACTGCGGTCCACCATACTCCCTGCGGGGGATAAGGAGTTGAGGGACGTTTGTATAAAACAATTGGTCTCTGCCCTGCCTTCCGGCTATAACAGTGCGACCAAGAGAAGGCATTCCTCTCACACAGGGAACCAGCTTTCGTGGAAATAATTATAGTCTTCTGGAGACAGCTGGCATGAATTACAGAGGTCTTAATTAATGATCAGAACGCTGATGGTGCCATTTTTTTATTCTGTTGGTAGTACAGTACGATAAGCAAAGCCATTAGAATTATAACTATATATTTTATAGCTACACAATATTTATTGACCCAGATGCCAGATGCTGGAGACGGACACCTTCACGTGGTAGCATGGGCGTCTCACTGCTTAATTAGACAAAGCTCCCTCAGTTCCCTCCATTCCTCGAAAGGACGATGGTGGACTGCGGGAGGAGGAAAACTTCACCTCACAGTCCACCAGGTTCAGGTCCAGAGGAGCCTAAGGCCACAACAGGGTTGGAAAAAATCACATTTTTTAACATCAAAAAATCGATTTTTAAAATTTAAATAGGATGTTTTTATTTAAATCAGATTTTTAAAACTGTGATTTTTTTTTTTCCCCAACCCTGTTTGTGCCTTTGGGAATTCTGTCCAAAGAGTACAATACTGGGTCTTTTTTCCTGCCACTTGCTGCAGTGCCTCCGTTAGGCATGATTATATATCACTGTTCAGATAAACAGACTTACAAAATTGAAAATAATAATGTGAATGGGAAGTGGGAGTAAGGCAGAGCACCACAGGCAGCACTTCTTGGTATGGGGCAGGTTACTCTCACTGTCAGGTACTGAAGAAAGTTGCCAACTTGTCTTTTATATTTTGTCAAATTAGGATCATAATCATTTCATTGAATCATGTCACTGTGTCATCAAAGAAGAGTTCAGTTCATATGTTAACACTGAGTATAATCACATATATTGTTATTATCAAAGAGTTTTCTTTCCTTTGTTATTTAATATTTGCCCTGTAATAAAAGGCAATCACTGGTGCCCGACTTCATCAAGATCAGTACAAGAAGAGTACAGGCCAAGTAGACTTGATGCATCTGTACAGTACACTTCATCACATTTTCTGTCATCTTCATTTTTACTGTATTTATACCCGGTATTTGAAAAAATCCATTTTGATTTAAATAATGATTTTTTTTTTCTTTGATTTAAATCGGTTTCAATCACACGATTAAATCGTTCAATTTAAATCATACAAACTCTGGGCCACAACAACAGCAACAACTGTGATGTTAAGTTCTGAACATCTCTTGTACTCTGGTGGCCCCGTCTGCTGACGTGTAGGGAGATCTGGGAACGAGGAGGTCGTGTCTGCACACCTGCCCTCCCCATTATAGTAATTAGGCCCGACCCGCCACCTGTTCACTTGCAGGTGGTGGCGGATGGCGTGCTCCCTCCAACGTCATCAGCACGCCACTGGTTTTTGCCGCCTACTGTAATGGCCACCTCAAGTGCTGTTGCTGGAGGGTCTTGCTACTTTCGTTTAATTTCGTAAGTGTGGCGTTGCGGGTGTGGTCATGTAAAGTTTTAATCGTGTTATTCAGTGCCAATTAATTTCGTAAGTGAATTTAAAGGTATGTTCGTGGATACATTATGTCCTGTTATTCGATGTGGTAGGACAATGAATTTTGTAAGTCTCATGATACACGTGAAGTCATGGGATTTTTTTATCGTATTAATTCAAGTGTGATATTACAGATGAAGTCATGGAAGGCTTTAGGGTTTTAGTAGTTTCGTTTAATTTCGTAAGTGTGGCTTTACAGGTGTGGTCGTAAAGTTTCAGACGTGTGCTTGGATTTTTTATGATCTTTTTGAGTGTGGTGTTATTGCCATGATTGTTTCACACGTGGTATATATTCGTTCCTATTCATTTCTTAAGTGCATGAGGCGCTACTGCAATGGTGGTCCCGCAGTGTTTCAGTCGTGTTAATAGTTGATAATTAATTTGTAATGTGAAGTTTATGGACAACATCATGGAAAGTTTTACCCTTGTTATTCGATGTGTGAGGACTTTAGTTTTATTTAATAAGTGTGGTAGGTTGTGGCGACCATCATCCACCCACTTGATGCAGTGCTGCCTACTTCTTCCTTCACCTCTATCACTCTTTTTCTGTGTCTGCCCTCTCTCTTTCTTTTTCCTCCATCTTTCCTGTCACTTTTTAGTACTCTTCTCTCCTTTTCAGGTGGCTTTACATTGAGCAACAAAATGAATGGTTTCCTGCAAGCCAGGAAACCATTATAACGGTGGGTGGTAACCATATAACCAACCCATACGTGTTTCCAACGTGTCAATAAGTGGGTTGGAGGAGGGTTAGTGCCCCTGCACGGTAAACAACGAACTCAGAGACAAAGGACCATCCCTTACGGGATTATAGCGTTAGGCTATAGATACATAGATACTATTGCCTTGGTCATGGAAGGTTTCATTCTTATTATTCGATGTGTTAGGACTTCCGTTTAAACCGTTCACCCAGAGGACGTATTGTGTTTATATAATTCTAATCGTTTCATTGCGATATTATTCAACTGAGGAGAGACTTATCGACCTGGATGACTTAGATGTAACCTGCATTTACCCATTAATTTCTCAGGTGCCCCACAGTCCTAAGCTGAATAAAATGATTTGTTAGCAGCAGGGATGAAATACAGATGACACACGTGGGCTGAGAGAGTTAATATCATAAGCGTGGCATTACAGTTTTGTTCGTGGAGAGCTTCAGTCGTGTTATTGGGTCTGTTAGCGCATGAAGGTCTAGGCATGTGTTTAATTTTGCCATCATGCCAGTAACGTCTACTTGGTCATTCTGTTTTCCCTTCAGGTGTGACTCATCGTGTTAGGACTTTCGGTTAAGTTTCAGTCATATTACTCGATATGTTAGCGCTTGAAGGTGTAGCGTGTCGTTAGGTCCAGCTACGTATTAATGTTGTTATTCGAAGTGTGAGGCCTGAGGTTGTGGCATGTGTGTGTGATCCTGCCATCGCACCATTAACACCTCCATGTTCACTCTTTGTTTGCCTATGCTAATGAAGGGATGCGCTGCACCTGCCCGCCACTCCATCACCCCCCCCCCCTTCCTCCTCCACCTTCTCTCTTCTCCAGTTACCGCTGTTGCGTGTGAGGAGCCGGTGATGCATTAGTTAGCACATCCAAGTCGCAGCTGGAAAAACCCGGGGTCAATTCTCGATTTCCTTTCCCCATTGTCCCTGTTGTGAGACTTGGATATAACATCAACGGCTTTATTTATTTATTTATTTTTTTAGGGTAAGATTGGGATTTGGCAAAAATGAATTGCCTGTCTGAATGACCCTCGTGTAGTCGATACATAAATCTAAGCGTTCATCATTGGGCGTGGAGGCGGAGAGCAGGTGTTCATGGTTGCGGTTTGTAGGGTGGTCGTGTATCAAGTGATTCAGGGCTTTTAGCTTCAAGGCAATCGACTGTGTATAGGGGTGGTATTTATCATGGAGCTTAACCAGTTGCCAGGATAAACAGGTCGCCAAAGCTGTTTAAAGTTTGTTTTGTTTTAATTTTCGTTCATTTTAATAATATTAACTATTGTTTGGTACTGAAGTGGATGGGATTGTTGGTATCTGAATGAAGACAAAAGAAGAAACTGTCATACACAGTTTGAGTTTGTAAGAAGTTGGTAAATATGGTCCCAGGATTCTTGCATTGAGTACGTCTCGTGTGTGTGTGTGTGTGTGTGTGTGTGTGTGTGTGTGTGTGTGTGTGTGTGAAGAAGGTTTTGTTCCTAAAGCTAATTTTATACTTTCTTTTAGTGCTGTGGTGATAAAGAGGAATGAAATAACTAGCATACCAATGGTCGTGTAATTGAAGACTGGTTTTAACCCTGCATCTGCCAACGATTTCGTTCTGCTGAATAACATTGTCTCTCAGTTGCCAGAAGACATTGAATGGAGAAATTGTGAATAGATTGCACGCCTTGAGTTTAACTTTGCATAATAAAATCTTCTTTTGACAGCCAGAATAATATCTTCAGTGTTCAGTGCTTTAGATAGTGTGAACTCTTTCAATCCTTATTTTTTTCAGTTTTAGAGAAACTTTTTTTTATTTTATTACAAGGGGATTCTTAAAAGCCGAATCAAATTGTCTGGTGGCAGCAAGAATAAATCAGTAAATTACGTCATCGGATTAAGGGGGGTTAATGGCGACTGTTCTTCCCAGTGATGTTGTGGTTTAAGGAGTGAGCAGTTGCACAGTTTGCGATGTCCTTATGACCAAGTTATTACCAGTGAGTCGGTGAAGGAACTACAAAAGATTTTGTTGTACCGAGGTGAAAGTGTCTGGAATACAGAACCATAAAATTGGAAATTATTGTGAAGACAAAAGGTACGATTAACAGGCATGTCCAATCCCTTCAAGTAAAACAAATGAAGAACTGGAATGTGTGAAGAGTACATAAACCTCGACCAGGTAGTGCAGACATATTCAGTTAATGACTGTAAAATCAAGCAAAGAATAGGAATGGAATGGAGGGCTTTTGGAAACCGTAGCGGTTACATGATGTTTAAGAGACTGTCCGTATGGCAAAAAGAGACGAGTATAATCAGTGTGTCCTTGCTGTTCTAATTTGCCGATGGGAAACGTGGAGTCTGACAAAATCATTGGAACGTAAACTGGGGAGTGCTGAGAGGGGATTGGAATCGATATTGTTTGGTGTCACGTGGAAAGATAAAGAGGGTTTCCGTGATGAGAATGCAGACGAAAGCATAGCATATTCTCTCTCTCTCTCTCTCTCTCACACACACACACACACACACACACACACACACACACACACACACACACACACACACACACACACACACACACACACACACACACACACACACACACAGTCATAAAATCAACCCCCCCTAGTATCACTTCATACTAATTACAACCCCTTATTTTCACCCTACCACTCTGACCACCATAGTCTTACTAAAAAAGAAAAAATCCTCTGTTAGAAAATGGAAGTGGGCAAGCCTCGTCCATACATAGACCGGATAACAGATGGACAATTATGGTAACTGGGTGGCAGCTCATAGATGAACTGAGTGGAAGAGGCAGACAGTATGAGGAGATGAGAGGTGGAAAGTCGCAGGGATTGGATGGAGCAAGCTAACAGCCATTAGGTTAGAGTAGAAAAAAGATGGGAGAGACTTTCGCCCTGCAGTGAATTGTTTCAGACTGATTATACTGTAATGCTGATGGTGGTGGTGATGGAACTGGGGGAAGTACGTATTCTTGTTATCGGCTCGCTTATCCGTAATGGTGGTGCTGAGGCCATAAGAATTAAAGTTCCCGAGTCTATGGTGGCAGTATTTATAACTCGGGCATTCATGGCTGGGCAGGGTAGAGCACGATGGAGGGAGGCCTACCATATAAGCCACCAGGACCCGCTGTGACTCGACCAATAAACCGCAGGTGCAGCCGGAGTGAGTCCCTCAACTGCCAGATAAACACCAGCCTATATGGGTGAGAGCCCCTCGCCCCACACCCACCATCCTAAATTTTATTGCCGCCCCTCGTCCTATGTAAAACCCTTAATGGCGGGGTTTTATCGTGCATTAGGCTAAAGGTCACTGGTTAGTACTTTCCCAGGTAGCGTAAGTACTCCGTCTGCAAGCGTAAGTACTCTCCTTGCCGGGATTTAAGTTACCGTTGTATACAAACTTGGGTTTCATGACATTCCTCCCGCGCTTCGCTGTATTTAAAGATAAGGTTTTAGTGCACGTAGATTGTGTGTTGTCAGGTGGGTCAGTCTTGGGTGGGGTGATGAGGGGGGGGAGTGGTCTGGTGCTGTAGTAGAGGTGATAATACTGTGATGTTAACACTGTGGAGAAGGTGGTAATAATGTGGTGGAGGCGTTAACACTGTGGTGGATATGCCATTATTGAAGGTTTGTAGGACAGGCAGAGTGTGTGTTGTCAGGTAGTCAGTCATGGGTGAGTTGATGGTAGGGAGTGGCGTGACTGTACTAGAGCTGGCAATACAGGTAGACTGGGTGTTGTCATGTGGTTAGTGTAGGGTGGGATGGGACTGGAGTGATGGTGCGGTGGTAATTTGTGGTGGGGGTGGTAATATTGTGGTGGAAGTTATAATATTTTGGTGAAATTAATATTATGGTGAAGATGCCAATATTTAAAGTTTTAGTACTGTCAGTGTGGAGTGGGATGGCATTGGCACGGTGGTGTGATGGAGGTATGGCGGAAGTAGTAATATAATGGAGATGGTAATATTCTGTTATCTTGACCCATATTTAAAAATAAGATTCAGTACAGACACATTGTGTATTTGTCTGATGGCAAGTGTTGGGAATGAATGGGATTGGCGTGATGGTGTAATGGAGTTGGTAATATTGTGATGGAGGTGGTAATACTGCGTTGGAGGTGGTAATATTTTGGTGGTTAGTGTGGTGATGTGTGGTGGTAGTGCTGAGGACTGTAACATACCGGTATCTGTAGATAATGAAGCTTAGGTCGGTGATGTACGCCTGGTAATGTGAAGATTTAAGTGATGTGTGTTGTAATAATACTGGCGACGATAGATAAGGCGTGTGTGTGTGTGTTGTGTGTGTGTGTGTGTGTGTGTGTGTGTGTGTGTGTGTGTGTGTGTATTTTAAACAATGTAATATATATATATATATATATATATATATATATATATATATATATATATATATATATATATATATATATAAAGATAGATGGATGAAGTGTGCACCCGAGGATGTTAGCATCTGTTTGTATGTAAGTCTATCCCCGTCTTTCAAGTCTTTCTCATAACCTCAAGAAAATAGTTTGCCAGTGTCCATAATAAAACAAGAAACCCACGCTGTAATTGGATGTGTAAAGAGTGCAGAATGATGATTATGATGATACATTGCTGGGGAGCTCTAGCCGGCCAGGTGTTGCCGCCTTAGGGAAGGGCGGGGTGTGGTAGAGCAGGGTTGTGTTCTGGCTCCGTATTCACAAGCTTTCTCGAGCTTAGCTGGATTAAGCCCTCTGTTCCAGTTCACATACTCTTGAACCTAGCAGGATTGTGTCTATAATCTAAGTATCATGCTTGTTCTCACTTGGTATATTCTGGCCCTTAACATAGTTTTACAGTATCATGGCGTACTTTCTCGAGCAGTTCGGTGTTCAGTGCTCTGGAGTAGTATTAACGCTTCCTGTAGCTTTTCCCACAGTAACGTATAAGGTCCTTCTACTTCTTTCCAGACGCTTTTGTTCAGCACACGACAACCCTGGTGGTAAAAGGGCTAATGTAGACTGAAAGGTGTATGTAACGCCTCCACAGTGAAAAGTTTCTTGGCTTAAAAAAAAAAAAAAAAAAAAAAAGTCTGAGGATAGTATGATCAAAATGAAAAGTACGTCCTCTGGCAGAAGGGGTGATGTGTAAGGCTGTTTATGTTTACTTTTATCTCCTCCCCTCCCCTCTCTCTCTCTCTCTCTCTCTCTCTCCGGCGATGTATTTTCCCATTCTTGTTACCACTTGACGATTTTATTCAGCTTAGGGAGAAGGTCTGTGAATGAAAGGGTGAACGGACGCTACCTGTAGCCCTTAATCTTATTTTTTATATTCTTGCCTATGTCTACGTACTGTACAATGGCGGATAGGGTGAGATACGAGAGGAAGCTGAAAGAGAGAGGGAGGGGGGAGAATGTGATAAAGCGAGAGAGGAGAGAACGAGGGAGACACTGCAGGTGAGAAGAGAAGAGAAATGAAAATGCATGGAGGGAAGTGGAAAGGGGAGGAAGAGGTGGAGGTGGAAAACAAGATATTGGTGAAGGATTGGGTATGGGAACGAGTTTGGAGAGATAAATACTGATTGGAAAACAAACAAACCAAAGATACTGTTGGGTGGCTCCGAAGATATTAATAATAGAGAGAGAGGGGGGGGAGGGGAGTAAAGAAGGGATTAATGGTGCTATGAAAGAAAAAAACAAGACAATTATGTAGTTGAGGATGAGAAAAATTACTCTTACGTGAGATAAGAACATAATTCTTTGGCTGGGATGGTTCACTTTGAGATGGATATAATTGCCTAGTGTCAGCCGGAATAATGCAGAATAAAACAGTTCTCATTTGTTAGTTTTACAGTATGTTGCCATCTGTCATATTTTGTTCTTTTGTCCAGTCGAAGAACTAAATAAATCGTTTGGAAATAGCAAGAAGAATGTAGAGACGTCATCGCACTGAGGTGATTAAATTGTAGGAGAAAACTGAAATACACGACACGATGGCCAGGGATTTTGTGTAAGTAGGGAAACGGAAGTAGAGTGAAATGCACAGAATGTATGAAATGTATAGCTAACTTGGTGAGGTGGGAACGAGAGCTAAAGGGAAAGGCTTGTACGGGGTTATGCAAATGTGGGGCCTTGGAATGGAAATTGAATCAGCGAGCGGGGAGCCGGATATTGGAGGATGACATGTATGAAAGAAAAAGAGAAATGAGTGTAAAATGTACCGAACTGTATATAGGATAGAAATGGAAAGTAATTGCCATCTACAAAGCACTCAAAGAGCGCATACGTCGGCTAACGCCAACAAAATTTATGAACTGTTGCTGTAATGCCTCTTTCGTAGTATACGAATGTTTTCACGGTCTCACATAGTTCATTCTGCTGTCATAATATGCCCAGTTACATAATCTCAGAGAACGCATACTCCATCAACGCCAATAAACTTTAAGATTTATTCCAACATTGGGGTCTCGATCCACTTCACAATCAGAACAACTCTTCCTTGACCCATTTGCCAGCTGTCCACTACATATCATTAAAATCCGATAATAACTCTTTGAGGTGTCCAGTACACAAGCCAACGGGCAAATAATGTTTGTCCTGCTTGTCGGCGGAGGCAGTGAAGAAAGATGAAGAAATTGTAAAACAGTCATTTTTAACAGCATCGATGTGTTTACCACGTACGGCTCACAATATATATATATATATATATATATATATATATATATATATATATATATATACATATATATATATATATATATATATATATATATATATATATATATATATATAGATATATAAATCGAGAGAGAGAGAGAGAGAGAGAGAGAGAGAGAGAGAGAGAGAGAGAGACTGCCTTGCACAATAACAAGTAAAACAAAAAAAGGAATCTGATGGCAGCTGATAAAGGGTTCGACTTAAAATGAAAGAGAGAAGAGAATTGGCGAGGGAGCGGCGTGAAGGAATGTAGGAGGGAGGGTGGGTGGGGCTGGAATAGACAGGTGGCGGAGTCTAAACCTTCACCCTAACGATTTACATTTTACTTTAGCCTTCCTACCGTCACACGCTTTTCTTCAGCCCAGGACAGACTTCACACGGAATGAGTTATAGTCCTCATTAGCCCATGCATTGCCAGCAGGTTCTTTTTATGCTGGGAAAAAAATGACCAGAAGTAACAACATTTAAATGGCAAGGCGTCATCAGACTGGAGAGAGAGAGAGAGAGAGAGAGAATGTGTGTGTGTGTGTGTGTGTGTGTGTGTGTGTGTGTGTGTGTGTGTGTGTGTTCCGTCAACCATATTTCCAAAGTGATAGTTACCGGGCCTGCCTTCGTTCCAATAAGGTCTAATACGTGTAGTTATTCCAGAACACTTTATTTTTATTTTGTCATTTTCATCTACTTTCGAACCATTTGTGTTTGTGTTCTGTTTATGTTTTCCTCATCCCGTACTTAGGTGGGGAAAAAGGTCATTGTGGTGGTGGTGGTGGTGGTGGTAATAGTAGTGGTGATAATAGTGGTGGTGGTAATGATGATGATGATGATGATGATATTGGTAATGATACAGTGATGCAGGAAACGTACCGGTATCAGAGCCATCAGTACAATATCATATTTATTACTGTCTGACGAATTCCACGTAGCTAAGGGGAATTTCTCGTAGTCAGAGGGCTAAGATTCGTCCTTACGTCAATCCCTTTCATGAGTGCGAAGTTTTTACTCTTGCTACCGCCAGACCACATTATTCTGCCTCCTCTGTACAGTGCTTTTGTGTGTGTGTGTGTGTGTGTGTGTGTGTGTGTGTGTGTGTTTCGTTCTAGTTAGTGAACAGTTTTATTCAGGGTTTTCCCAGGCGTTGATGAAATGGGGTTAGGGAGAGAGAGAGAGAGTTAACAGAGGGGATGGGATGGGAGTGGAGGGGAGGGGGTGAGAAGGGGTTGGTTGGAGGCTTTGACAGCTCTCATTCCAACTTAATTATTGTTCATTGATCGATTGTGTGTTTGTGTGTGTGTGTGTGTGTGTGTATGAGAGAGAGAGAGAGAGAGAGTTTGTGAGGGTGTTTTTCCTTGAGCGTTTGTTTATTTTTGAGAGATTAGCCTATTGTGTGTGTGTGTGTGTGTCCTGAATAGTTTTCCTTGTTGCATTACTTCCAAAGACAAATTAGTCCCTTGAAGCCATGACATACTTTGTGCTCCTTCAGATGAGTTGATACAAGGACTTGCCTCTAGCAGTGAAGGGGTTAATGAAGGCTGTGTCTAACTCCTGTTCGATAAATGTCTCTAAAGCTGAGTCGTCTGGAGAGAAGACTAACACAATTTGCGTCCTCGGAGTGAAGAGGTTAATTCTGTATGACGCACTTTGCCTGCACAGTGTCAGCATACATCCGCGCACACCACTGTGTCAGCACGATACATACATACATTCATTCGGATGGGGATGCTCATATACTGAAATTCTGTACTCCAGTCGAACACTTGCGGAACTGAACTAAAAACACAGGCCTTCGAACAGCATTATTATGCATTCACACTTACACACATGGAAACATACGTACATACATATTCACATACACGTACACACAGACGTACTTAATTATACACATATGTAACATACATATTTAATTATACATAGTGACAATAGACATCCCGTAGAGTGACCTTGCTGGCTGCCGACTGAGGCCTGACCTTGTGTAGAAGGGGGGAGGGGGTTACACGCTCTCTCCCCTCACAACCATCCTCCTCTCTCCCATCCCTCACCCCCTCCCTACACACCCCTTCCCCCTCCCTCGCATCTCATATCATGTAACATTAACCACGACACCAGGAAGTGGCAATATAAAAAGAAATCGTTATGAGGACGCCTTTTGTGTACTATTCTTCCTGTCCAGAGGCGAGTTTATTCAGATAATCGATCACCAGGTAATAAAAACATCACTCCGTTACTAAGTCTTCAAGTAACCACTGCAGTACGATGGTGCCATCAAGGCCCGTAAGTGGCATAGTAGACTTTGTAGTGCTTCTTTCCTTAGCGGATTATTAAGCAGATTGCACCATGATATATCTTTTATGCTATATATTTTTTAGTGTCAAAATAGTTTCTCAGCAACATACACGAGGATAAACAGTTGTAATACACAATAAATCCCCGTGGAGGTTATAGGGAGCTCCTACGCCTCCTAGATAACCACCATATTCTTGTTACCGGCCCAGCCTCACCAGCCATGCCTCTTGTTTTAGCGTGTACAGAACCAGCATTAACGCCGCCACGGGAAGGACGTCTTTTGCTATACAGGGTGCGTCAAAAGAATGTCAACAGTTAGGATGTATGGGAGTAACGGTTTTAATGGAACAGGACTGACAAGATCCCAAATCATGATAAATGGATGTTCATGTCTTCAGTGAGTCAGACAGTCCACTTTTCGTCTTTAAGTGCTATAAGTCAGTTTCTGCAATTTCGAATCAACTGTAAACCAAAGTAAGGTATATAATATTTTTCATATAAGTTTTAATTATTCTTGAAGTAGCCTGTACTTTTCCTGCCAGTAGATTTTGTTCGGGATTGTAGAGGTATTAAAACAGTCACTTTTACCAATTAGTCCTCATCCATCCCATCTGTATGGTAATTTTGTTCAACGTAAGGGAGTTCGCACGTAAGGAAATGATTTAGACACTTTCACGTAGGAAAAGGATTATTTGTTTCTCTTTTTTTTTTTTTTTTTTTTTCCCCAGTGGTTGTTTAGGTGTTACATTTATTTCGTTTTTTCCAGGAAGGACGAGGAAAATGGAGTACGGCAACGTCGCATGTGTCTTTTTCTTAATGCATAAGCAAGGTTGTTACAAGAGGCAGTCGACTGTAATTATGTTTGTGAATCCAATCCCTGGTGTTGTATCCTTAACCCCATTAGCCCGAGGACAGCATTTATAATATTTTACTTGTTTCTGTAAAGCTACTGGCCACGGGAATTACAATGTGGCCTGTGTCTTGAGTGTCTGCTCTGGGATATGTGTTTGTGTGACTTAATTAACTGGAATTGTTACTTGTTATTGCTGCTGGCCAAGGGAACTACAATGTGGCCTATGTATGTCCATGTGTTCTGGGAGAAGATATGTGTACAATATGTTTATCTGACACTTTTACTGTGAATCACTCGCCATCAGAATTGTAATGTACCTCGTCATTGGCTGTGATGTATGACTGTTAGTTCTGGCGAATGTATGTGTCACTGCTCTCACCCCATCCTTAAAGGGAAAGGAACGTCAGGATGATGATGATAGTAATGATGATGATGGTGATGATAATAATAATTGTCGTCTGTAAAGCTGGTGACCTTGTCAATTATAATGTGACTTGTTTGTTCCAGGTGAGTGAACGAGAGAGTGAGGGAGGGTGCATGAGGTTGCCAGGAAGGATGGGAGGAGTATCAACCACCACAGAACACTTGTCCTTCGTTGGTAAGTAGCCCAGTGGACCTCTTGAAATCAACACAGTGACATCTCTTGGAGTGTCTTCCTACCGCCACCGGACGATTTTATTCAGGAGAACACCCAAGTACCAGAGAGGAGAATGAAGGCTCTTTCTAACCCCTCTTGGACGTCTCTTGTACCATTTTCTCACCTACACGGGACGATTTTTATTCAGGTATGGAGAACACCCAAGAAACAAAAGTTGATGAAGGCTGTATCCAACCTCTTCAGTTAGGAAGGTGTGTCCTGAGCTGAATGAAAGGTCGCCAGGAAGAGGGTAGAGAAGCCACTTGTCCCCCATGGGTGAACAGCATACTATTTTAAGGCCTTAGTACTTGTGACATTTTGTCACTTTCTTATTTTTCCAACTCAAGAAGGATATCTAGTAGTGAAGGGGTTAATTAAGATTGTATCTAACGCCTCCAGTTAGGAAAGTCTTTTTTAAAACGAATTAAATTGCATTTTAAAACGCATAAAATCGCCTGATAGCAGCGGAAGTCTATCTATCTATCTACTGCCAGACGCCATAATCCCGTAAGGGGTGGCCATTTGACTTTGAGTTTCATAGTTGTTTTACAGGGAGGGGAACTAACCCTCCACCAACCCACTTGTTGACACGTAGGGAGCACGTATGGTTTGGTTATATGGTTACTACCCAGCGTTGTAAATGGTTTCTTGGCTTACAGGAAACCATTTGGCTTGTCACTCAATGCAAAGCCACCTGTAAAGGAAAGAAAAGCAATAAGAAGTGACAGGAAAGATGGGAGAAATAGGAAGAGAGGAGGACAGGCACAGAAAAAAAATGATAAAGGCTAAGGAAGAAGTAGGCAGCACTACATCAAGTGAGTGGATGATGGTCGCCACCACCTACCACAAAGCAGCGGAAGTAAAATACAAAATACGTCACATGGGCGAATGTTTAACATCATTACGCTGACATTCCATGTATTTGCTTATCACCACCAGGCGATTTTTAGTAGGTAAAGGTAGACCTGTCGTAAGAAAGATATCGGTTGTTTCTGATCCCTACATTGCTTCTTCTAAGCCGAATGAAATCGTCTGGGAGTAACAAGAATCAGGTAAAAAGACTTCCTTGGATTCAGTGTCTCCATAATTATAAAAAGAAATGTATGAATAGGCGGGCAAAAGACAGATTCATCTATGGTTAAAGAAACGTAAGCCCCTAAAATCTTAGTAATAAACTAATATAGCCACCGGAGGAAAGTGAGGAAAGGTGAAATATTAGGAACTTTTTCTCCCTGAGTATACTTCCATTAGCTGCAGTGTGTCTGGTACTCTGCGGAGTCTGCGCACATTCTACCGGCCAGTTATGTTTGGTAGTCACAGCTCTTACATCTAACTTACATTTGAGCCTACGTAGAATATCTGATACTCTTCTCACACACCTAGCCACCACGTTTATATATATATATATATATATATATATATATATATATATATATATATATATATATATATATATATATATATATATATATATTAGTCACTAAGGTCACGTAGTCAGGGATGGAAGTCCGTCCAGTATCCACTGCTTTTCACACACACACACACACACACACACACACACACACACACACACACACACACACACACACACACACACACACACACACACACACACACACACACACACACACACACACACACACACACACACACACACACACACACACACACACACACACACACACACACACACACACACACACACACACACACACACACACACACACACACACACACACACACACACACACACACACACACACACACACACACACACAGTGTCAAGATCTTCGGCATGTCCGCCACTTTCTTCCATGACTCGTCATATCAGAGACAATCATCTATGGAGAAAAATACTGAGAAGTATAATTCTGAAGAGGAAAGTGAGACATGATGGAGGAGAAATATTTTGCTTATTCAGTCCACCGAGTTGAGATCAATATATGAAATACAGTATGCTCTGCTTACACACGTCTGATAGTAGTCTTATTTGTAGTCACCACTGTCACACTTACAGTACATCAGTGTGTGTAGAATATTTGATGCTCTGGTCACACACTTATTTAGGTTAATTCAGTGTCATTGCCAATAGTAGTCATCGTCCATGTTTAAATTGGAATGTTTATATTTTGTGATTCTCTTTGTCCTTATAAGAGTACGTCAGATTGTATATAATGTTTCGTTATCCATTGCTCAGATGACTCTTATTCATTGTGTGTAAATAATACTCAATCCTTTCTCCCCATACCACCCAGTGCCCTTGTGTGTGTGGAGTATTTCGTGATCTCTTCCCACAACAACGTTGCTTAGACTGCGTACAGTATTTCTTGATTCTCTCGGTTTATATCACCTTGCGTCAGCGTGCTAATGATCCTTGCTCGGATGCAGGTACATCGGAGAATGTGATCCTCTCTGCTTACGAGTGCGTCAAAGTGTGTAGTGTGTGTAATATTTCGTGATCCTCGATGTTTGTATCAGCCAAAGTCAGTGTGTACGAGTATATAGTATTTCGTAATCATTTCTACCAACCTTAGCTTACGAGTAGGTCAGATTGTGTAGCTAGAATATTCCTTGATTCTCCTCCCCCCCCCCTTTTTTTTTTTATCAGCCAACGTTAGATTCTATGTAATATTTCGTGATCTGCTAATTCCACATTAACTTACATCAGGGAGTGAGTGCAGTATTTCGTGATCCTCTCAGCTCATGTTACGCCATTTATCTTTGTCGCATGTACCTATTAGCGTGTTGGTCAGCGGCTCCACCCTAGTGTTTATAATAGGTTGGTGGAGTTAGTGCGCAGTAAGTGGATAAGGCATGGAGGCGCGGGTGTGTGACAGGGCCAGTGTAGGGACTGGCTTGCCCTCTGTTCATCCAGCCAGTCATCCAGTCAGCCAGTCACCAGCCTTGTATGCACTGCTTGACTGCTTTCCTTCCTCCCGCCAAGTTCTAGTAACGGTTTGTCAGGATTCAGAATATGTGTGTGTGTGTCCTAAATGTTGTACAGCAGTGGTTTTGTGTTTGTGTGTGTGTGTGTGTGTGTGTGGGAGGGGGGTGCTGCGTGCCTGTACCGCCTCAGCACCACCTCCTTCATACCTCCACAGTAACGGTGTGTCGGAAGTACAGTACGTGTTTAGGATGATCTGTTGCATTATTTACCGGTAACTACAACCTAACCTTATCTAACCTAATTTTAACAGATGAACCTTACAAACTTACCTGATCTAATGTAATAAACTAACTTAACCTAAACAAACATAGCCAGGCCTAACATTTACTTGAACTTAACCTAACGAAACCAAACTTAGCCTAGCAAACTAACCCAACCTAAGAAACTAGCCAAACCTAACACAGCTCTGACAGACTGGCCTATTAAATATACTCAGCTCTGACAGACTAGCAACTGCACCATGCTAAGCTGACCTTAACAGACGAGGTTCTCCACTGTCCGTCCAGCCAGCCAGTCAGCAGCCTTGTACTGCCTGTCTCCCGCCTTGTACGGAGACACCACCTCACCTAGTGCCCTCACAGTAACGGTGTGTGTGTGTGTGTGTGTGTGTGTGTGTGTGTGTGTGTGTGTGTGTGTGTGTGTGTGTGTGTGTGTGTGTGTGTACACGACACTGGATCTGGAGTCAGGCCAGTGCGCATGTACCCATTTTTTCCTACTCGGTGGAACAAGGTCGATAGAAAAAAATCTTTTCACTTCATTTAATTTTTGTTACCGACAAACGATTTAGAAAGATGGTAGTTGTGATGGCATTCATTGCAACTCCTGCTGTTCGAAAAGTCTCTCCCAAGCTGTGTAAAGTCGTGTGACGACAACAAAAATTAAACCAAAATTACGTCCTGGGGCTGAAGAGGTTAACTCGTTTAGTTCGGTGACGTCCTCGCTTATTTTATTTTTGCTGTCTCAAGGCGATATTATTTTGCTTAGGAGAGACGTTCCCAACTGGGAATGTTACAGTATACAGTAAACCCTTGACTACAACGGACTTTCAGCTTCCGAGAGACTTTCCGAGCTGAAGGTCTAAACATAGTATTCATTAACTCCTTCGCCCCTAAGGGGACTCCCCCGAGCTGATGAAAATAGTTTTTAGGTACTAAGAGCAAAATGAAAGACACGTGGTCGGGGTGAAAAGGTTAAAGTATAGCACAGGAGTAAAGACAACAATCGGTACGAAGACTGCATACGAAATAGCGTCCTCTCAGCAACAGCCTGTACCATAACTTATCCTTGCAGAAATATGCAAGTCCTCTCATGAGTGTTAGATATAACCTTGAACATTTTATTGTGGTACGGTATATATTACCTAAATGTTGTGGATATTTTTTGACTTTGGCGTTGCCTTCTTCTTCTTCTTTTTTTTTTCATTTTTGTTCTTCAGACTTACCATCCTGTGCTGGGCCGTAGCAAGGGGGCGTATTCTGGGTAGCTTAGGGAACTTCTTAGCAGCTCTTCCTGAGCTTTTTTTTTTTTTTTTTTTTTTTCCATAGTTCACCTTGAGATTTTTTCGTAGTATGATTGATACCGTTTTGATTTTTTTGACATCTGAGGTAGTAGATGGATGGCTGCCATCGATCCTGGGATGTACTACCATGAGGGTAAACTGTGGCTACAAGCCACAAGTACAGTCACGGTGATCCATCATCTGAGTGTCTATACACAGAATCAATGTCTAAGCTGAAACTCTCACATTGTTGCAAGTCGTATTACATATCTTCATCCCCAACAGCGTCTAACAACTGTTGAGAAGTAATTAGCAGACTTTGGCATTTTTGTTGGCTTCCAGTCCATAGAAAGCATCAGCTGTACCAAGGCCAACCCCAATACGGGATTTCTTGAAAGGAAGCATGACGTTATTTTTGTGTTATGTAATATCGACATATTTTTCACTAGTAACATAAAAAAGGACATTAAGGTGTTAAGCTCAGGGTGTTGAATAAATAGGTTTGGAAGAAATGTTACGAAATCTCCCGTGATGCATAGAATACAACCCATAGCCACTGTGGACTGACCAGAGAGGACAGCGAAGGAGGGAATGCGAAGTTGTCATAGTTGGCAGAGTGAGTGAACGACAGGTGAGACAGGCAGAGTGAGTGGACGACTGGTGAGACAGGCAGAGTGAATGGACGACTGGTGAGACAGGCAGAGTGAGTGAACAACTGGTGAGACTGAGGCAGAGTGAGTGGACGACTGGTGAGACTGAGGCAGAGTGAGTGGACTACTGGTGAGAATGAGGTAGAGTGAGTGAACGACTGATGAGACCGAGGCAGAGTGAGTGGACTACTGGTGAGAGTGAGGTAGAGTGAATGAACGACTGATGAGACTGAGGTAGGGTGAGTGAACGACTGGTGAGCCTGAGGTAGAGTGATAGACGACTGATGAGACTGAGGTAGAGTGAGTGAACGACTGGTGAGCCTGAGGTAGAGTGAGTGAACGGCTGGTGAGACTGAGGTAGAGTAAGTGAACGGCTGGTGAGACTGAGATAGCATGAGAGGGCGACTGGTGAGACAGGTAGAGTGAATGGAGATATGTCAGCCATATTACCTAATGATACAAGGGGCTTTGGTTAGTCATCTGTACGTCACTGTTCTGAATTACCGTAGCCCAGCCGCGGGCCCTTACGCCTTGAATTGGATGATATAGTAGTAGCTGTCAGTGGTTTTTTATAAGATCATGTTACACTGGGATTGGTGAGAGTGGTGAGGTCAGGCTGGTAATCTCCACCTTTAGATGTCACCTGCCTGACCTCTCTAACATCCACCATTCACCTCCCTCTTCTAGTCTCTCCTTTCCCTTCACCTCCCTTTTCTTCATTACCCCATTTCCCCCTCCATTCGTTTCCTCCTCGCATTTCGCCCATCCTTCCCCTACTCCATCACCTCCTTCCTTTCCACTGCCCCTCCTCTTCCCTGATTACCGTATCTTTTTCCTTAGTGTTTTTGTGAGTGAGTGAGTGGAGGACAGGTGAGACTGTGGTAATGTGGACCTTTAGATGTCACCTGTCTGGCGGGCTTCTCTTTAAGACACTCCTTCCCTCAACCTCTTCCCTTTATCATCTCTTCCTTGAGTTTCAGTCGTCTCTCTCTCTCTCTCTCTCTCTCTCTCTCTCTCTCTCTCTCTATATATATATATATATATATATATATATATATATATATATATATATATATATATATATATATATATATATATATATATATATATCCTTTCCACACTTGCCCTCTCCTTTCCTACTCCTCTCCCTCTCTTCCCTTCCCACTTCCCCTTCTCTCCCTTTCTATCTTTCTTCCAACCTCCCCTCCCCTCCCTGCTCGTGCCCTTCCCTCCCTACCCTTTCTCTTCCTATCTCACTTATCTCTCCCCCTTCCCTCCTTTCCCCTTCCCTCTCCCAACTTAAATTTGACTGGTGTTGGAGGTGGTAATGAGTGAGTGAGTGAGTGGAAGAGAGATGGGACTGGTAATAAGCACCTTTATATATCACCTGCCTGGCTTCTGTTTAACACATATCTGTCCTATCCTCTCCCTCCCATCACTCTTCCCTCTCCTTCCCATTCTTTTCCCTCATCACTGCCTCGCACTTTTGTCCCCTCCCTTCCGTCTCTCCCCCCTCTGTTTCTCTTCCCCTGTCCTTCTCCCCTTTCACCCCCCTTGTCCCTTTTGCTCTTCCAGTATCTTCCCCCCCTCCCCCCGTCTCCTCTCCCTGCCCCACCCTACTCTTCCATCCCTCTCCTTCCCCCTCCCCTCTCCTCTGACAGAGATAATTGGTCCAGAGTGGTATCATGGCCGCAGGTGAACCGGTTGTTACATAATCCACCTCTCACCTCTACCCCTACCTCCTGCATCACCTCACTCCACTGTCCCCCACCCCTATCCCTACCCCCACTACCCCTACCACATCATCCCCGGTCCCCACCCCTCTACCATCACTCCCCTGTTCCTCTCCCCACTCTCTCCCTCACCCCCTCTCCCCCATCCCTTTTACCCCGTCGTTAGTAAACATTTATTCTGGTGGGAGGGTAATACTGAGGGTTGGACTCCGGCACAGCGATCACTACACACCCACACCTTAACCTCACATCAGTTGGGTTTTTGCACGGAATTTCACTTTCTCTCACCCTTGCTTGTATGTCTCCCTTATTTCTCTCTCTCTCTCTCTCTCTCTCTCTCTCTTTCTAACTGTGTGTGTGTGTGTGTGTGTGTGTGTGTGTGTGTGTGTGCGTGTGTGTGTGTGTGTCTTTTCCCTTTCCGTAGCGTACCGTATCACTTTCCTTTATTCCCCTGTATGGTCAATCCCGTTTGGTAGGTAGCCATATAACTTCCCTCATTTTATCACCTTCCTTTATCTCGTCCGCTATATCACCATGTATTGTCTGTTGTACTGGTATCTTTTTATTCATTTATTTATTATTATTATTTTTGAGATATCTCCGTCCTCCATCTGGTACAGTACCTGGCGTTGTCGTATCACCATTATGTCTATTGATGTAACCTCATCTCTGACCCACATCTCACGTGATACCTGTCTTTCTTACATCACCTTGCATTATCTCGTATTCACACCTTCCCCTATCAGTTGTTTATCATTTCTGTATAGCATGTCATGTCCTCTCACCTTTGCTACACGCGCGCGCGCACACACACACACACACACACACACACACACACACACACACACACACACACACACACACACACACACACACACACACACACACACACACACACACACACACACACACACACACACACACACACACACACACACACACACACACACACACACACACACACACACACACTCTCTCTCTCTCTCTCTCTCTCTCTCTCTCTCTCTCTCTCTCTCTCTCTCTCTCTCTCTCTCTCTCTCTCTCTCTCTCTCTCTCCCTACATACCACCCCTTACCGGTTAATCACATCTACTCAACAGAATCATGTCACTACTTTCTCCCCAGCACATCATCCCCAGTATACAAATCATTTCTATTCTGCACATCGTTTCATATTCCTACCTTCTATAACACATACATTGTCCAATCTACAGGCTACTTATCAATTCTACTCAGCACATCGTAACTTCTTTGGTACCGACATGTAACTGGTCATTTATTTTACGTCATAAATCAGCGTCGACTGGAGGAATGGGGTTAGGGATAATATTGGACCCCCGGTTAGGAAAAGAATGTATGTTAGAAGGTAGATTGGGTTGTACGAGGGATGGTGGTGAAATGCTAGGACCTTCGTCAGTTTAGGAGGCTTCTGCTACCTCTTCCTTACCGGTTTGTTTATGGATATGGCACGTTGATTTTCTCATGTTTGTTATTTATGTCGTCTGTGTTGGTATTAAAAGGATATAACAGTATACGGGAGTGGTAAGGTGTAGTATGCTGAGTAAGTTATTAAGAAAGAGGTGTCATAAAGCCTCTAAGCCGACGTGAAAACGATCCAGGGTGTTGAGGAGGATTGACTGTGCCATAGAAATAATAGGGTGTTAATTGTATGTTGGATGAGGAATGGAGGAGATATGTATGATGTAGGGCTGATAGAGGGTAGATTGCGTTGTGGACATGGTAGGGAAGGTAGATTCTGAGTTTTAAAATGGAGCGGAGAGATGAGAGGATATGGAATGGTTGAAAGTAGGCTGTGTGTTGTAAGAGGGATAGAAGTTTGGTATAAGCGGTCTGGGTTATAAAAGATAGATTGTGGAGTGATATGGTTGTAAAAAGTGGATTATATATTGTATAATGATCAAGGCTAGATTTTGTGTTGTCAGAGGGATGAAAAATAGTAATGAGGGGTCAGGATGCTGGTGGATAGAATAGGTGATGTTAAGGTGGCAAGGAGTAGATTGTATGTTGTGGAAGGGAAGTAAGATGGATATTAGGTATTGGCAGTACTGGATAGATTGTAAAGTGTTGTGGTAACGAAGAGTAGATTGTGTGATATAAACAATGAATGATTCGGTATGTAGTGTGATGTTGAGTGATGAAGAGGGGAGGTGATCGGAGGGTGTTGATGTTTGTGTTAATGGTGTGATGTGGTGATGTAAAGGGAACCAAACGCAGGGTAGGTGATGGCTAGGATGGCAGGAGTAGATTGTATGTTGTAAAAGCGATGAAAGATAGGCTGGGTGTTGTTAAGTGATGGAGAAGGGTAGTGGTTGGGGTGTGTTTATGGTGTGATGTGGCGAGATAGAGGAACCAGAAGTGATAGGGGATAGATTGTGAGTTGTTAAGTGATTAAGAGGGGCGGTGGTGGCCGATGATTGTATTGATATGTTAATGGTGAGATAGGAGATAAAAGGACTAGACGCGAGGTGGTTGGAGATTAGAGTGCAAAGAGTAGATTGCGTGTTTTGAAAATGATGGGAGATACATCAGTAGTTGTTGATCCCTTTTAGCTAGAATTTGAAGTTGTTTCTGTATATAATTTTTGTACTTCCGCACGATTTTTTGCAACTTGAGAGAGACCTCTAGTATTGAACACGTCAGTGCAGCCCCTAGTCTAGGCAAACACTTCAGTTCCTTAAGTCTCTCCTAAGTTGAATATAATTGTCTGTAGTAGCAGCATTGAGCGAAAGAAATAAGGTCATCGTAGTGAAAATGTCCAGTGGTGTAGAGAGGCGGTGGCGATGGTGTTGACGTGTTTATAGTGTGATGTGGCGAGATACAGGGAACAGCCACTCTAATAACCCTGCTGACGCCCACTACACTCACCTTCCTGCCATCGTACCACTTCTAGTCCTTCAGTACACAGGGAATTACTCCTGCAGGATTAAGAGGCATTCTAACATCTCTTCTGTGACGATTTATTTTGCCTGTTACATCATTTATTCTCTTGCGTGTTGTTCATGTCATTTTTATACTCGCTAGATATTTTGCACACAATAAAAATAATAAATGTGCCCTGTTCTAAAATTATCAGGTAAGGAAGAAATACCAGACAACCACCTAAGCTGAGAATAATGTTGGTCGAATCTCTCGTTTGTAGATACGTGTCACTCGTACTAGATAATTATTTTCCTCTTCAGTCTCAAGGACCTTAATATAAAAAACGATATTTCTGACGATCGACCATACGAGGGGATGGCAAGGTGTAAGATGAAGAATAAGTAGCTGAGGAAGAAGTGCTACGAAATCTCGAAAGCCACCCTGAAGTGTCTGGCCCATAAATTCCGTTAGCCTACACGTTAGAGTAGTGAACCGTTCAGCGACACAGAACACCAAATATTATTGCTTCTCTAAAGTACTATATCATTACGCCTCTTGTATTTCTCTCTCTCTCTCTCTCTCTCTCTCTCTCTCTCTCTCTCTCTCTCTCTCTCTCTCGTATGCCTATCGACTTTACGAGGGTCATTCAAGACAGTATGTATGCTAGGTTTCATTTTATGTAACGTTGGTGTGCACACTGTTCCAGTGAACAGACGTGGTAATGTGCCCAGCTTAACGTTACGGTAGCGCTGCACCTCCTGCTGTTCCAGGTCGTTTTCTTTATTGTGTTTAAAGCCACATGGGGGCCAAGTTCCGCATCACAGAGCGGGGACATCCCCCCACATGGTCAGACTAAAACTGAGGAAACGCCCTACCAGAATGATGTGTGAAGTCACACATCCAGATCGTGCAGACCACATTACGCAGTTGGACTGGCAGTTAAAGCTGTGCATGTGTACGTACTTTTACTGTTGTTTTTGCTTGTTAATTTTTCTTGCAGGCACTGCTTTCAGCGCCTTTTCCCTTAGTATATTCTCTGCATGTCCTTTTTATAGTGCAAATTTGTCGACAATACCACCCCTTGTTTTATATCCAGTATTGGTACTTAACACAAACATAAAATTTTATGTCTTCCGGATATGCAAATTTTATCCACTTATGATCCAAGCATATATAGCCTACCTAAACGCAGAAATCCTGATACCTGAACCCCTTATTTTGTTACTGCGTGATAGTCAAGTCTTTTTTTCTCCCTGGTTGTATTTCCAGTTTGCTTGCATGTCGGGGCCGCCCTTGCCAAATTAGACGTCTGGGAGTGTTGTGAGTGTCTAGGGAGGCGGACCCGTCTTGTCATACCACCACCCCACCCTCTACACTTCCACACTCACGAACACCTTATTCTCACTACATTTATTGCATCATTATCAGCGTACCACACCCTTCTCTCTTGTATTATAACATGTTATCTTACAGTCGAACTTTTCTCACCGTCACCATCACAACAACATTTTATCATCACCGCTGTCCATAGAACCATTTCTCACCATCATTACCAAGTCGTTAACGTTAGCATTATATCATCTCCTTTGTCATAGCCACCACAGCTTCAATCACCACTATCACTTCCACATTATCACCATTTTCTCATTTCCACAATTTCTCAGCAATCCTTCTCCCTCATCATTTTCCCAACACTGCCACTTCCTCTATCACCAGTTACTTACCACCCTAGTACTTCACAACCACCTTTTCACTTCCGTAGTCTCACCTCATCCAGTTCCTCACCATAATCGTTTACTCACCACCGGCATGCCTCTCCAGTCAGCACTTCCTGTATTCATTGCCTCTCCTTTCTCGCTTCTTCGATGTAAGCAAAATGAGTAATCACAACCCACTCCATGCACCCCTTCCTCTCTCTAGAAGCAGTTTCGGCTGCTCTCTTCTTACTTGTTTCCTGTTAGCATTTTAAAGCTAAGTTCAACTCAGACGTGAAGTTCATTTTCACTTCTCACTTTACCTGTCCTTTGTCACCATTCGCGTACAGTCTTCTTAATTCTTAGACGACGAGAAGCCACTCCTTCGCCGAATAAAATCGTCTGGCCATATCTGGAATATAATAACATTCACACGTGCTGGTTACGGGAGACCTGTAACCCTTAGACAGCGTGAGACCACACCCAGCTGAATGAGATAATCTGGTGGGAGGCAAGGAGAGACTAGCTACTGAAAATTGCTCACCCCATTTAATCCGATGACATTCTTTTGGCCAGCTCCGTGCTGCCTTTATTGTTAGTCGCGTTTTCTTTCTTTCTTTCTTTCTTTCCTGTGTAGCTAATTGTGGCAGGCACTTATACCCTTCAGAATTTACCGATTCCGACCGAACCTAGACACACTGACCAGCCTATGACCTAGTTGTGTCCGCAAGGTTTTGCTTGCAAGGCAACTACTCGTTGCCTAATAACGGCCCCCAAACCGCTTTTTTCGTACTTTTGACGTCCTGAGCTGTAGAAGCATTACTAAGGGGTGTAGAAAGCTCTGACTTCTTTAGGCGTAATCTTGAAGTCATTAAGTATCGGAAGTGTCCCATCCATTTTTCCCTTCTCTCTAGTTTTCGATTGGCAACCCTGCAAAGATTGGGCTCAGTGTCCTTAGCAATCGTGTTTAATTGAGGCAGGCATTTCTGCCCTTCAGAATTAACCGATTCCTACCAGACCTGGGGATAATGACCAGCCTATGACCTAGCTACGTCCGAAAGGTTTTGGTTGCAAGACAACTTTTTTTTTTTATGTGACAGACTCTGGGCATAGGCTTCACAGCCTGCTTTCAAGGCCCGGTAGTCCTCCTACGTACCGCACACCTCTGCATTGTTGCTTGGCAGCGGCCTGCTTAGCCCCACCGTGGCCGTGGGTCCGGCAACTGTCGGGATCCAGTGGCCGGCCCCGGCACCATTTTTTTCAGATTTCGAAAATCGATTTTTTTTTTTTTTAACCAAATTGAAGAGAAACGTCTGGCGCATCTGGCAATGCAATTAATAGTTTCATAAACCCTTCCCATGGTTCGTAATGAAGAGCGGAAAATTTCGCAAAATGACTGTGAACACGCCGCTGAAAACTAAAGCAGAGGAGTGAAAAAACATGGCACTAAGAAATATCAATATATTTTTTCCCCCAGAAAAGCTTTTCAGTGGTGCTGGAATGGTTGGAAATGACTAGGGGTACGTGTGTTACGAAAGTTAGTACATAATATGGGAGGTTTCATAAAGAAAAATATGATTTTTTTTTCACATTTTTTAATGTTTATTGTATTTATGTAAGTATCGAGTTATTTCTGTTTTTGTCCAAAGAGAGGCGAGAGCTGGTGTTTTTAGACTCTAACCAGGTGCCGGTAAGGGTCCTCCTTTGTGTACAGGCTGAACCGCAACGGCCCGCTTAGAGCTGGCCATTGTCGCCTACCGGCTTTATCATTTTATTTTTCCTCTCTCCAGACGTTTTATTAATATCTAGAGAGGTTTAAGGCTAGAGATGTTAGATATAGCCATCTTTTACCCCTTGGCTACAAGGGGTAAAAGATGGCTATATCTAACATCACAAAAGTATCGGTGCACAGGGGGTGTGATGCCTACCGAAAAGGTTCGAACTGCTGACATTACCAACGTCTCATTGTGTATCATCAGTGTGTGTCTATATAAACATTACATTTGCTATATGTTTGCAAGAGGATATTGCTAGTTGGCGATATATAACACCTCCCGACATCAGGGCTACCAACGTGTGGTAGGTCGGATACTAATATTTCAGTGACCTTCGTTCTGTGGTCCCAAATGTTTCACGCATGTTGTGCACCGATACTTTTGTGACCCAGTGTACCTAAAGCAGAATGAAATCGTGTGGAGGTGGCAAATCTAAATTATAATTCACATCATCATACTGCAGGGATGAAAAGCCTTCATCTGTACTTGAGTCTCACATCACCACCACCACCATTATCGCCCTCGGCCAGCTCCCAACACTGCCACTCGTTCAACCTTGACTCGACTCAGACTTCCTGACTGATGTTCCCCCGTGCCTCACTTCTCCACTTAAATGAGTTTGAAAGTAAAGTTTCAGATGCACTTTATCGGTCTGGGTGAAGTTGGGTTGGCCGCTCTGCTCAGCCAACGCCACCTACTCTGGTCATGTACACCTCACTCATCACAAGAAAAATTACACTGACATTGTTTATAGCCCACTTGAGAAAAGTCTCAAGGAAAAAAGTATTGGGGAATGGTTGGTGAGCAGATGACATTGGGAAAGGAAACTTTACACACACACACACACACACACACACACACACACACACACACACACACACACACACACACACACACACACACACACACACACACACACACACACACACACACACACACACACACACACACACACACACACACACACACACACACACACACACACACACACACACACACACACACACACACACACACACACACACACACACACACACACACACACACACACACACACACACACACACACACACACACACACACACACACACACACACACACACACACACACACACACACACACACACACACACACACACACACACACACACACACACACACACACACACACACACACACACACACACACACACACACACACACACACACACACACACACACACACACACACACACACACACACACACACACACACACACACACACACACACACACACACACACACACACACACACACACACACACACACACACACACACACACACACACACACACACACACACACACACACACACACACACACACACACACACACACACACACACACACACACACACACACACACACACACACACACACACACACACACACACACACACACACACACACACACACACACACACACACACACACACACACACACACACACACACACACACACACACACACACACACACACCGCTCGCTGGCGCAGTGGTAACGTTCTCGCTTGCCATCTGGTAGACGGGAGTTCGCACCTCGCTCAGGTTGCGAAAAGTTTCACTGACGAAGTGGGTGGTTACTGTCCCCCTTGAGCAAGGGGATGGGTGTGTGCGTGTGTGAAGGTCACGGCCTTGCCCTTAGATCGGACTATATGAGCTCTCAGCTCCCTTCCGGGAGGGTAAAAGCTGACGATCACGACCATCAAGTGATCCTGACCGACCCGGTGAATTACACACACACACACACACACACACACACACACACACACACACACACACACACACACACACACACACACACACACACTGTGATTATATCCATATTGCATCCTGTGGCTCAGTGGACTGTACTTGGTTTAACACATAGGTAGACCAGACATCGTCTAAAATGTATCCAGCACATCTAAGTAAATTTGTACAGGATGGCAAGGATCGCGTTGGTGTTTGTGTGCCGGCCTTGGCATTGTGTATCAAGTGACTGTGAGTCAGGGCCAATAGAATCACATGATTCTTTTGACCTTTGTATGAGTGTGCCACATCATTAATCATTGTACACATGCATACTCCTAGTAAGCATACTCGTGTTGCGCATCCATGGAATGAAAGCGTCAAGACTCTGTTGGAATTTTTGGACATTCGTTTATTTTGATTACCTACTTGTGAATAAATTGTATGAGTATGGATGATGCTGGCATTATTATAACCAGGCGATTCCGCTACCCTATTTGCAAACGTTCTGCCTCCCTGTCTCTCGAAAGAAGGATGGTGAACAACAGAAGGAGGGCAACTTCAGCCTACAGCCCACCGGGTTTACATCCAAATAACTTTAGGGCCACAGCGACAGCAAGAAAAGGAATACGGATGAATTCATGGATTAGATGTATCCAGTGCCGACTGTCTGATAACGCTAGGCCCATACATGAGAGATAGTGACGTAAATAGGTGTGTGTGTGTGTGTGTGTGTGTGTGTGTGTGTGTGTGTGTGTGTGTGTGTGTGTGTGTGTGTGTGTGTGTGTGTGTGTGTGTGTGTGTGTGCGTGCGTCCGCGCGGGGCAGGTGGTGTTTGAGGGGTTGAGGGTGAGGAACGGGTGTTTTGGTTTGGCTTGGCTTGTGCCCCGATATAGCCGGTAGAGGCAGAGCAGCACATGCCCACCACCACACCCCACCGCATCCCTCTCCCTTCTACCCCCCCCCCCAGTGTCACGGATTCACAAGTAAACTTGCCATTGCCTCCTCTACTGTGTGTGTGTGTGTGTGTGTGTGTGTGTGTGTGTGTGTGTGTGTGTGTATGAGAGAGAGAGAGGACAAGGAAAGCAGAGCGCAAAGTATTCCAATGTCTGTTGTTTCCTCGGCTCCATCAGACTTCAGTATTGAGAGGAATGTTGTTTTTGCAGCAAGGACGAGAAAAGGAAAGTGCAGAATTTTCCCGTAACTCTTGTTCTTCCTGTTGAAACGAATCTGGGTGACGACAGGGAATCTGTCGTAAATGTGTTTGTAATTCCTCCCCGGGACCCCGATTCACAGACACAGGTTACGGTAAGTTCCGTCTCGTAGCTCAGATTTGTGATTTGCAGGAAAAATGAAAGACATGGAAAGTTTCTGCACTATCTTTTCCTTGTTCTTAATGAGCGAAGACCAAATTAACGTATAATATTCCCCCCGTAACTCCATACAAAGGCATAAATATGATGATAACTCCTTGTAGCTAATATTCTCTCCATTTATTTCTGTATCCAGTGCCGACTGTCTGGTAACGCTAGGCCTATACATGAGAGATAGTAACGTAAATAGGTGTGTGTGTGTGTGTGTGTGTGTGTGTGTGTGACAGAAATAAATGGAGAGAAATTGTGAATGAATAAGTGATGACGCAGCCCTGAGGGGATATTCTCCCGCATTTGGTCTGATCAGCTAGTCAGGTCAGGTGCGGGTAAGGGGATGGGTCTGTTATGATGTGGCAGGGGTAAACCAGCTCTGCTGTCGGGCCCTGCTGCGGATGTCACTGATTGCATTGCACAGTTGACCCTTGTGCGGTGCGGTGCGGTGAGGATCTGTCCGTTCTCCCCTTTGGGGCTAAGATGCGAATGAATGTGTTTGAATGGATGAGTAAATGGGGAGTGTGTCGTCCTGTCTCGGCTACCTCCCTTTCCTTGGGGGAAGCAGCCTAGGTATATAGATAGATAGATAGATAGAAAGTGCCAGAGACATAGTAAGATTCCACACTTTATCCTCTCTGCAGGAACACATATGAGTTAAGAGGGAGTTGATCTTGAATCTGTTCGTGAAGCTTAGCCCCGGGGCCGTATTCACCTAGACTTCCTTATGCAGTGTATAAGACTCATTGTATAGTGTCATTATCTTCACTCGTGCAGCTACCGAACACATCATAAGCAGATTAAAGTGAATAATACAGTTATAGAATGCGACAAACAAAACTATGTCATAATTCTTGTAATTAACTGTTATGACGCAAAAATATCCTATACACATACCTTCCCTATCGACTCCCCTCCATCCAGCACTTCCTCTGCTTTCACTCTTCGTCACATTCCTTCGTCCCTTCTTCCTTCTTTCATTTTTTTTTCTCCTTACCTGTCAGCTTTTAACTTTAGATGATCATCGAACCGTTATATATATATATATATATATATATATATATATATATATATATATATATATATATATATATATATATATATATATATCGCCAGGGTTAAAATATTTTCTCCTCTTTTATGTACCATATCTTTATATTATTTTTGTACGGTTATATTTACTCCTTTATATATAGTGCAAAGAAAGTCTTTTATTGTTAACTTCTTAATATAGCGTGGATTTACTGCTACTGAAAAGTTTTACAGTAATATGAAGTATCAGTGTGTTACCCTTAGGCAGGGTATCATGTATCGCCGTCTTCACATTTCTTTTGAACATGTAAATTAGTATCACTACAAAGCATGGGAAGCCGACTGTATTTTATATGCCACTCTCAGAGCTTCGCAAGATCTGGTGCAAGAGAGGAGACTTCTTGTTTTTGTTTCTTGATGCCACAGCATTTAGGAATGAAACTCCCAAAAGAAAGTAAAGAACTCTTTTGTCCCTGTTGCTTTATACAGTTGTTTAAACTAGTCAGAATTGTCTGTATCGGTGAATACTCATTAACACTTTTACCCCTTTGGCTAATAGCCGGTGAAAATCGCCTGGCGTTAGCAGAAATAGAATACTAGAGTTGTCTTGGCCATGTGAGAGTTAAGCAAGGTAGTGATAACTGTATTGCTAAATACCGATTAACTATCTTCACTCTGTTTCCCCATGCACTCGTAGCATGCCAGTTTTCCGTGGGCAGACTGCGGGTGTTCCTTCCGCCCAGCCAGCACCGCCTCTGCCTCCGTTATTATTCCGTGACGGGTCGCTGGTGCCTCACTGTCTCACTACCGCATTCCCTTATTCTACGCTCTCCTCTCACACCCTCACTCCGCTGTCACTCTCCACACCATCCCCCATCACCGCCTGGCTCCTCATCCTATCCTCTGCACACTGCCTCTTTAAGCACACTCTTCCCTCAAAACCACACTACACATTGCCGCATTCCACACTCTCTCTCTCTCTCCTCAGATCTTCATTCCACTCTCACTCCTCCCAAAGTCTCACTCCACACTCTCCTCTCACAGCCTTCCTCCACACTCTCCCATAACAGCCTCCCTCCACCTCATACCACACGCTCTTCTCTTACATCGTCACTCCACACTCGCTTCTCTTACATCGTCCCTCCACATTCTCTTCTCTTACGTCCATCCTCCACATTCTTCACGTACATCCTCCCTTCACACTCTCGTAACAGCCTCCCCCACACTCTCTCCTAGCAGCCTCCCCCACACTCTTCCCTCACAGCCTCACTCCACAGTCTCTCCCATCACAGCTTCGCCTCACACTCACTTCATGTTGTGTACAGTCAGAAACTAGAGTCCGAGCGCCTCTCCTGTCACTTTTATCGCTGGACGCACTGCCACCTGAATGTGACCTAGTGAACTGGGGTGTATGTTATCATCTATCTGTGGGTGATAACATACACCTTTGTCCACTACATGTCAGTCAAGGAGAGGCGAACGAACGTGTGTATTTACCTATACTTAGATATACAGTATACGGTATGTTATTCCCCTGTTTTCCTTATCTGTTTAAGCTCGCCTACCGATACCCATTTTCAGATTGATTCATACTGTGATTGTTTTACTCAGATTGATAAGTAGAACAAGGATGTGCATTGCGTACGTAAGGTTAAAAAGATAAGGTAAGTAGAGAAAATAAGAATGTTTAGGTACAGTATATAACATCCACGCATTTTCACAGACATGCTTTTCTTGCTGCCTTATCATCGTCCTTCAGTTTCACGATGTTGGAAAGTCGCTCGTTGGCTCCAGAGTTAAGTAATTGGGCGTCCAGGATAGCCTCCCTGTCTCACCCTCAACACTGTCGCCCCATCAGACTCCCTTTTTAGCCTTCTCATCTAGGGTGTTTGGATCATGTGTTGGCTTGAGTTAGTTACTTAGGAGTGGTCTTGCTCTGGGATAATAATGTGAATAAAGAGGAAGGTAATAAGAGAGGTTAACGTTTCTCTCTCTCTCTCTCTCTCTCTCTCTCTCTCTCTCTCTCTCTCTCTCTCTGTGATTTCTTCCGAGTTGAAAATATCGTAAAAAAAATACTTGTCCACGTAAGGAATAGGTTAATGGACAATAGCTTTAATCCTTTCAGCCAGAACCTTTGACTAAATAAAATTGCCTGCAGCTATGAGAGAGAGAGAGAGAGAGAGAGAGAGAGAGTATGCAGCTGAGAGGGGTCAAGGGTGTGATGGCAATGGAAATAGGCGGGAAAAAAATAAATATATAGTGAAGAGAAGGAAGTAGTTGTAAAGGTACGTGAAGCCAGGGTCGGGGGTGACGGGTGATGATGATAGTCTCTCCTCAAAAATACTTAATCTCTTCAGACTCAGGACGTATTTCTGATTTTGTTCTCTGTCACCAGACGATTTAATTCAGCTTTGGACAGGGTTTTTGAGGAGTTGGAATTAGCTATGGCCTACTAACCCCTTTCCATAAGCTGAATAAAATCGTCTCGTGGTTGCAAGACGGGGATATATAAAGTATGTCATCGTAGTGAAGGGGTGATGTACGATCACGTCTTCTCTTATTCTTTGTACCATCAAATGATTTTATTCGGGTTAGTGAAGTTTCTATTTTGAGAGGGTTAAAAACAATACGGTAAGGAGAGCCATTGATCCCTTTCACTAAAATGACGCTATTTTCCACTTTCTTCTTCTGTAACCATACTATGTAGCTGTAACCATACCTTGTAACCCTATATGTATATTCATAATATCTTAAACTTGCAAACTAGAACGAACAGTATATAAGTATATAAGTTAACAGTATATGTATCTACTAGTGAGTGTGTACATGACCAAAAGTGCATGCATCAGCTGATTTCACAAACTACACAGCAAGCATGCCGGTTGCCGGCTTCCTCAGTGCCTTCGCCCTCGCCGGGCAGTTGTGGGGCAGGTATACTGTACAATGGGTGGGACCTGTGTTTGTCTTCTCCAAATAAACTCCCGTAATAAGTACATCAAGACCTCTGGATTACTCCTAACTGGGGATACGAGGGGGGGGGGGACACCTCCTACATTCGGACACTTTCATTCAGCTTCAGTGAGACCTCTCGTACTGAGGGGGTGCAGAGAGGGAAGTTGTTAGGATGGGTTATATTTGTAGTCAGGGTCGGTACTGATGATTCCTGTGATAATTAGCCCCACTTTTAACTCAGCCAGGGCCAACTTGTCATATTAGCCCTTGGTGACTTAGCTGATTTCGTAACAACTCTTCCTCAGCGATATAATCCCCATTGTGCCATAATTGTCTCGTATATTCTGATGCAGACTGCGGCCTTATTAAAATGGTGTGATATAACATACAATAAAATATTTGTGTAGTAATATATTTGTGTGTAGTAAGTGCTGAATTTTTCGATGCCAAGGAGCATACGACTCACTGGATGTTTATATTTGCACTGTACTCGTCGTCATTACTTATATTACGGGTTTAGAACAGTGGTAGTGGGAAGTAGGGTTGGGGTGACACTCTTAATAACGTCAGGAGCGTGATTTAGGGACAAATGTTGGATATTGTACTTGGTGATATTGAAGGCAGATCAGAATATCGTAAGAGTAATGATTGATATATGGATCGTTACCACTTCACCATTTTCAGACCCTTCGGATATCCTCCTTTTTCAGTAGACTGTTATGGTTGGAAATATAATGACGATAAGGTAGTTAGAGCAGTGATTCGGTCGTAATATCCTAAAAATATCTTGGTTTGATTCTAGAGGTACTTTCTTAAGTTTCCTACACCAGTTGCCTCATTTCATTTTCAGTATATTTTCTTGAGCAATCTTTTACGGGGGAAGAAACAGAAGTAGGTTGTTAGGACTAAAACCGAGTTCAGAATGTGTGTGTGTGTGTGTGTGTGTGTGTGTGTGTGTGTGTGTGTGTGTGTGTGTGTGTGTGTGTGTGTGTGTGTGTGTGTGTGTGTGTACCCCCATTGAACCAGAGTTAGGAGTTTCAGTGTGAGAATCGTCTCTTTTTCACTGGCTCACCAGCAGCTTTCACAGTTGCAACACACCGCACAAAAACCATCTTGATTGCTGTGTGCGTATGTTTGTATGTATGTATGCGTGTATGTGTGTATGTTTGCATGTATGTATGTATGTATGTATGTATTGTAGCGGCCTGTTTGTAAATGCCTTTCATTAGGTGGTAGCTCTCTTTATATAACGTTGCTGGATGATGTAGCCTCTTCACAGCGATGATGTGTTTACCACCATGTTGTTGCATTTTACAGATGATTTGATTTAGGTTATGAGATTCGTGAGGTTTGATATAGCCTTCATATTCCCCTTCACTACAACAAGCCTCTCGTGAGCTGAATAGAATCGTCTGGTGAACAATAATAATAATAATAATAATAATAATAATACTTGTGCAGGTCTGTCATAAGCAGAATAATTATCTGGTGGTAACAAGAATAAAATAGAAAATATGTCATGGTAGTGAATGTGTTTGAGGCCTGTCTTGTAATTCTCACCAAGGCTGTGTGTAACATGCCACACAGTACTGCTGCTGCCACACACGCAACTTTCACCTCCTTAGACATAACCTTTACACTTGATATTGAAGCCGCAGAGAGAGAGAAAGAAAGAGAGAGAGAGAGAGAGAGAGAGAGAGAGAGAGAGAGAGAGAGAGAGTGTGTGTGTGTGTGTGTGTGTGTGTGTGTGTGTGTGTGTGTGTCCTCATGAGATAGGAGGAGGGGGAAGTGGTGTGTGCGAGTTTGTGGTTAGTGTGAAACGTGCGGTAGCGGTAGGGGTGTGGTGGGTTTGTTGGAGAGGGTTGGTTGGAGAGGGGGAGAGGTAAAGGAAGGCTGGGGGAAGGCTCGAAAGTGTAAGGGGGGGGGGGAGACAGAAGGAGGAAGAGGGAAGAGAAGTAGGTAGGGAAAGGGAGAGGTGAAATGGAAAGGAGAACAAGGGAAAAAAGTAATGGGGATGGGAGGAATGTAAGAGAAGTGAGAGGAAATTAAGTGATGTGAAGTAATATGATGTGTTGAGATGGAAGATTTTACTCACTCACTGAAACTGATTGGTGTGAGGAGCAGAAGTGTAGGCTTGAGAAGTGAAGTGGAGTAAGAAGGGAAAGGAGGTAGAGAGCAGGGGTCGAGAAATGGGTAAACAGATGTCAGAACCTGAGTGGAAGAGAGGTACAAAAGAAGTGACGTAGAGTGAGGGGTGAAGGGTCGGGGAAAAAAGGGAGGGGAGGAGAATGTTAAAGAGTACCATAGGTATGGAGAAGGGGAGGGATGGAAAATGAAGCAAAGTGAAATGAAGCGAAGCAGGTGGTGGAGAAGGGAGGTTCTAGGGAGGATGGATGGGGCGGGGCATAGTGTGGTGAGGAGGGGAAATGAGTGGGAAGGCTTTGAGAAGTATAGGGGATGGGGATATACTTGTGAGAAGGAAAGTATATTCTGCGATGTTTGGTTGGAGAGGAGGGGAGGAGCGGTGGAGGGGATAGGAAACGGAAATAGGAGGGTAGGAGGTAGTGAGGAGAGGTATGGGGAAGGCAATGGATTGAGAAGGAAGGAGGTGAAGAGGTAACGAGGAAGGCAGTGGGGGGATGTGGTGGAGAGATAGGGGAGGAAACGGGGTACAAGGTGAGGGGAGAGAGGGGGGTGGGGAGGGAGGTGGAATAAGAGGAAAGGGGGTGGAAAGGAGGTAGTTAGTATGGGAAGGGGTGTGGAGGAAAAAGTGCATGAGGAGTGAGAATGGGGGTGGGGTGAGGTGGGGAGAAAAGTGGCGGTGGGGGTGAGGTAGTTTTGGCCTCAAGGTCTGGGCTGCCACTTCCGCTCCCACGCCTAGATTCTTGGGCAGGTCGGAGGTCAAGGGAAGGGAAGGCTTGGGGTCAGGACTGGCGGTGACGGAGAGAGAGAGAGAGAGAGAGAGAGATGGTGATGTTGGTATCATCGTTGCCCTGGTCACCGTGTTCTCTGTTGTTATGGTCGTCAAAATCGTCATCGCCCTCGACATTTGCATCATCATCATCATCATCATCATCATCATCATCATGGATTCTTGATCAGGTCAGAGGTCATAGGAAGGGAAAGGTCAGGGTCAGTATTTGTGGTGACGGCAGCAATTGAGATGGTGATACTGGTGAATGGTGTTGCTGAGGCTGGTGATGGTGGTGATGATGGAGGGTGATACTGGTGATGATACTGGTGGTGGTGGTGGTGGAGGGTGATACTGGTGGTGGTGGTGGAGGGTGATACTGGTGATGATATTGGTGGTGGTGGTGGTGGTGGTGGATGATACTGGTGATGATATTGGTGGTGGTGGTGGAGGGTGATACTGGTGATGATATTGGTGGTGGTGGTGGAGGGTGATATTGATATTGGTGGTGGTGGTGGAGGGTGATACTGGTGATGATATTGGTGGTGGTGGTGGAGGGTGATACAGGTGATGATATTGGTGGTGGTAGTGGAAGGTGGTATTGATAGTGGTGGTGGTGGAGGGTGATATTGATAGTGGTGGTGGTGGTGGAGGGTGATAATGGTAGTGGTGGTGGTGGTGGTGGTGGTGTATAAATAGCTCTCTACAATAGGACGGTTCGCCTCTCAACTTACCTTTCCTAGCGATGTCGTATGTAGGCAGAAATAACAATAATAATGATTATGGTAATAGTTCATAGGCTAAAGGAGTATATTTCTAACCGAATGGAATAAATATCACTCTTCAACATAGTGCTTCTACAGAGCAGTATAATGTGAATCAACAGTGATAAAAAATAAGAGGATAGTTTTAGAGTGAAGCAGATACTATCCATCATATTGTAAGCGTGTGTATGCCCATTATAAATACTGGGCCCCACACATCTCTTTGCCGTATGATAATTATTCTCCTCCCTTGTTGTTGCCTTTTCCAGCGGAACTCTCCAGACGCAGCAGATTAAATTGAAACAAATTGATACAAGAAAAATAACACTACATAAGTAAAATGCAGGATGTCGTGGGACTCGAGGGGTTAAACTTACATCTGAATTGACCATCATCATTAGTCAGTCAATCACTTTTTTTTTTTTTTCACCTAAAGAATGGGTAAGGTATAGGGTCCATGAAACAAGGAAAGGACAAAAAATAATGCGAAGAAGGAGAACCATCAAAAGTATACCCAGTTAATCATAAATATCGGACCCACAGTTATCTCTCTATAATATGTTAATTTGCCTCCCGTCTTGCCTTTGCCAGCAGCGTAAGGACCCAATCGCTACATACAGAAATTCATTTAGCCTTCCCAGCGCGGTCGTAGCCCAACTTTACATCCCGGGCGTCTCTCGTAAAAACCTGGTGTACAATGTCGCCACAAGGGGGACAGGGGGCGCGGCTGGGATACCGAAATTCCGAAGGTTAGTCGATTTAGGAACTTTTTCTTCGTCAGTACAAAGGAAGGCAAACAGCAGCAAACCCAGTGGTCCACACGAGGCTGTTTGTTAGTCTGTGACCGTATTTAATTCTATGAGAGTAAAGATAAGGCTAGGAAAACAAGGTTAGGTTAGGTTATTGTTTAGATTTGTTGTTAACCCCTTCAGTTCCGTGATATAATTTTTGTGCATTGTTTTTTTGTCTCATGATTTATTCACGTTAGGATAAAGTTCTGGAAGAGGAAGGACTAGATTGTGTACTTCATTGATCCATTCAGGAGTAAAGGTCTTCACAAAATCGTAGTGCAAGTTTATATTCCCCCGTCTCATAAAAACTGGGTGTAAACTGTTGCTGCTATGGGACATTTCCGAACTATAGTCGATGTGAACTTCATCATTTCCTGAAAGATTAGGTTGGTTTATTCTTTTATGTTAGAGTAGTCTGCTAGGGGTAGGTTAGAGTACTTCTGTTAGTGCGAGGATTAAGGTAGATTTAGTTTAGGTTAGATTGGGTTAGGATGTTTAGGTTGCATTAGGTTAGGGCTTAGGTAAGGTAATGTAAGATCAGATCAGGTTGGGCTATTAAGGTTTTGTGAAGTCAGGTTAGTATAGTGTTACTCGTAAATAAAGTTAGATCGCTCATCCTAGAAACAGAAAATTAGGAAGTATACATGGGGTGGGTTCATGGCGGCGGCAGGCAGGGCCGTGTATTGACATTCTGCCGGCGGGGCGGCTCGCAAACTTAACCATCTAGTTTTTTTAGAAAGTTCCGTTTTAGGTAGTATGCCGCATATATTTATTTTATAGTTTAATATCTTCTTTATGATTAAAATATTAAAAATGGGTTTGGATGATAAATATTTTAATCTTAGTACAAGGATGATTTTATACATTATTTCAATCACAGCACAAGGATAATTTTGTACAGTATTTTAATCTCAGTACAAAGATGATTTTTTATTTTTCCCCCCTGACTTTCCTCAAACAATTATTTTGTAGTTTTGACAGGACCTTCCCTACCAGAAGAGACTAGCAACAGTCTCCTGTATCCCATTCAGTATGATAATTTTGTCGTATTTTCTTATTTTTCTTTCCTCGCTTCTACTCTTTGGCACGAAAAGATGATGATTATGATGATGATGATGTTGATGATGATGATGATGATGATGATGATGATGATGATGATGATGATGATGACAATGACGATGTTTAAAAGGATCTCTCTTTAGTGAATGGGTTTGGGTTTTATGGTGTTTGTTCCTGTGTAGTGTGGATGTTGTGTTCGTTTTGTTACGTTGTGTGTGTGTGTGTGTGTGTGTGTGTGTGTGTGTGTGTGTGTGTGTGTGTGTGTGTGTGTGTGTGTGTGTGTGTGTGTGGGTCCGTCCGTTCAAGCCACTCGGTCCTACCGTGGGAACTACGCGGTTACGATCCTGGTAGCCTGGGGAAGTTAGTCATGCATGCTGGCCAGGGAATCTGGCTGGGGGAAGAGGCATGGCAAGGAAAACCATGCCTGGAGGACGCGAGTCTGGAAAATCATACAGGGATGAGTTGAGTGAGACGGAACGTGACACGCCGTGGCAGGAAATGACGGGGCGCCGCACTTAGTGGCTCTACGTCACTGTGGCAGGTTGAAACTACACTATTCCTCCACCCAGCACGACCTCTTCCTCCGCCCTCCCCCTCCATCTTACACGACACCTTCCTCCAACTCTTCCCCTCCGCCTTGTCTTCCCCGCCACCCTGCCTTCCTTCCCACCTTGAACCACCTCTCCCACCACCCTGCTTCTCCTATTATACCTGCTCAGTCCTACCATCCTACTCCACCCTTTTCTTACCTCCCTAATCCTATACACCCCGCACGATTTCGTCCTCACCTCCCAGCTCCTGCACTCTTAAACTCCACCCTGCGCTTCCACACTCACCACACTTCACTGCAGCATAACTCTAAGTATACAGTATATTACCGGATGTCTACACACACACACACACACACACACACACACACACACACACACACACACACACACACACACACACACACACACACACACACACACACACACACACACACACACACACACACACACACACACACACTTGTCAGTAGGGTACATTATCACACTTCACTGTACCCAGTCCTTACTCCACCACTTTCACATTCACTCACCACAGTTTTACGGCACACTTCACCACTACTTCACCACATCACAAACAGATTCCCCATTTAAATTCCGCACACCATCACGCTTCACAGCACTCCACAAACAGCACTTCACCACAACCCATCACAGGTACTCTAAGTGGATGATGATCAGAGACTCACTCCACATTAAATCCCCACATCCCATAACACTTCACAGCACTTCACGAAAACACTCCTTGAAAACACTGAAGCCCATCACACCGCCATAACACAAAACCACTGCTACTTGCATGACTTTCGCAGGCATACTCCACCATCACACATCACAACACTGACCACAACACAACACCCCACAACACGACATTTCACCACACCAGAGCATAACAGAAAATACCACAGCACTTCCAGAACAGTTCTCCACAGCACAACACCACTGGTACCTGCCTCTATTATAATCATAGGATACATCATCATCACCAGCATGTCCTTTAGCATTCAACAGCATACACACTACCACAGAAAGTCACCACACACCGGAATTCACGATCTTCAACATTTGGTAACATTCAGATATAGGACACCTGGTGGGCCGGTTGGGTCCTACTACATAGCTCCATTTTTCCCACACCCCTTCACGTTTCACCACACCGTCCCATCCTTTCACCACACCGGCACATCCTGCCACGACATTACACCACGGTCCACCACAGCTTTTACCTGTCCAAGCCTGTAACGTCACAGCTTTCTCACACACACACACACACACACACACACACACACACACACACACACACACACACACACACACACACACACACACACACACACACACACACACACACACACACACACACACACACACACACACACACACACACACACACACACACACACACACACACACACACACACACACACACACACACACACACACACACACACACACACACACACACACACACACACACACACACACACACACACACACACACACACACACACACACACACACACACACACACACACACACACACACACACACACACACACACACACACACACACACACACACACACACACACACACACACACACACACACACACACACACACACACACACACACACACACACACACACACACACACACACACACACACACACACACACACACACACACACACACACACACACACACACACACACACACACACACCGAAATATTTGACCACAATCCACCACAAAAATCTCACCACATGTGTCACTCTGCCACCACAGGAATCTCACCGCACCAGCACTACACCACCATCACATTTCACCACACCATCATCACAACGTTTCGCCATACACCACCACAGCTCCCCCCCTCCCCCATGGGCTTAGCTGTGATCTCCATGCATGACCTCCCAGAGCTTAGCATGTTGGTGGCGGAGGCTGACGCTGGGGGAGGCAGTCATGCACCTGAGAGAGAGAGAGAGAGAGAGAGAGAGAGAGAGAGAGAGAGACAGACAGACAGACAGAAGGATGAAAAGATGATGACAAGAAGAACGGAAGAAGAGTGGGAAAGAGAGAGGATGAATATAAGTGAGAGAGGGAGAGCGTGGAAGAGGATAGTAAGACGGACTCAGTGGAAGGAAGGGACGAAGAGAGAGAGAGAGAGAGATTTTTATGTTGTAAAGTATTAATCATTCAGCCCTGAACTGCACTCTTGAACCTGTTATTGTAGCGTAATGGAATATATTGTGTTGATTCAGTGTGCAATAGGTTGCATTCACTTCATATAAATGTACTACCGGTCTACGTTTTATCATAACATGGCCTGTTTCTGCTTCTAAAGCTACCCACCCCATTTATTTGTGGGTAAACGATGTTGATGATGATGATGATGAGCAGGAGGAGGAGGAGGAAGAGGAAGAGGAGGGTGTGCGTACCACTTAATTTATTACTGGGAAAAGGATATGATAGTGATGATGAGAATGATGATGATGATGTGCACAATAGCATAATTTATTACTGGGAAGAGGATGGTGGCGATGATGATGATGTACGCGTGGTTTTATGTTGTATATTTCTTAACTTGAGGCCGAGTGGTTGGGGTGAATCATTTGTTTTGGGCACGTTTCTGGAGTCGTATGTGTCAAGGTTCTCAAGTAGACTTCAAGATAAACAGGTCTCCATTGCAACTTCCTATTACCATTTTTTTTTTTTTTTTTTTTTTTTTTTTTTTGCAGCTCCCTCCCCTCATTTTTTTTTCTTTACGTTATCTTTAATTCGAGGTTGGTTTTGAAGCGTTTAACAAATGTATAAGATAAAAGAACGTGTGGTCTTGTGTGCAACTCAAGATCAGTAAAACTCATAAATCTGGAACTAAAATGAAGTTGGGAAATAGGGATTTCAGTTCAATAAAGTTCTTTATAACTAAGATTGGTAAAGTTTGTAAATTATTGAACTAAGATCAGTAAAGGTCGTAAATATGGAAGGAAGTCAGTGAGGTTCGTCAATATGGGACTAAGATCAGTAGAGTTCTTAAATATGGAACTAAGATCAGTAAAGTTCTTCAATATATAACAAAGCATAGTTAAGCTCGTAAATATGGAAATAATATAAGTAATTGAATATGGAACTAAGACCAGTAAAGTTCGTAAATATGAATGTAAAATTAGCAGTCTTTAAATAAGGAAGTGAGATCAATTAAATTATATAGAACCTAGGGCTATATTTATAAAAGATCCCGGCCAATTTTTACTATAACGAAGCCTGTATAGCAGTTAAGTATTATCACATCTCTTTGTTGATCGTCGTCTGTCTGTCACTTTAATACTTACTAATTTGACACAAGGGTGTAAAGCAGTATGAGTGAGGAAAGGTATATGTACAGGTAATCTCAAATGCAGCACAGGACTAGGAGGGATCATAAATGCGGCGCCTGGCTTCCGCATTGGAAGTGGGAATCGAGTGTGGATGTTGTTGGTTGCGTTGTTTATTGCACATGTGATGGCGGGGTAGACCAGGATATTGACCCACTGCCGTGTTTTACTGCCTTGATCCTTCATCCCCACGTCGCCACATGTAGTTTTGATTTATTCATTTATTTATTCTTGGATTTTACTTGGAATAGCAGAGAGTCGTCGGTTAGTAAAAGGATTCGAAACAAACTCATTACATAGATAGTGGGAGGGTATGCCGGGATATTGACTCACTACGGTATGGTTGTGTTTCCTGCTTCAACCCCTTCCAATAGTTGACGTGTTTTGTGTCTTCTTGCTGCTACCATATGGCTACTTGGATCAGGAGAAACGTGTACTGTTGCAAGGATCAGAGACAAACGCGTTGCACATTTGGCGAGAGTGTATACCATAAACTGTATTTTGTTCACTGCTTTAATGAAATGGATTTTTATGTACGACTGGATCTGTAAGTAGGTAGCCGTAATTGTAAGTATGTTTGTTATATGAATGGATTAGTTTCTTTATTGGTACGTTGGTTCATTGTTTGGCAGTTGGATACCGGTATGGTGATTACGGCTTTATTTGTAAGTAGGTAGTCGTTAGTATAATTTAAAATAGATTCGGTTGTAGGTTATTAGGGTGATTCCTCGTAGTACAGTCGTGAGTATATTAGGTTGTAGGTTAGTAAACTGATTCATTGTGAGATACTTGAGCACCGGTATGTTGTGTGATTTGGAATCGTAGTCTTGTCTGTTTAACAAGCTGTTTAGCACCTCTTCCTTAGCGAATGATATTTGAATATCACGCCTCGGTAGTCCTGGGTGTTCTGTTTAAAGCATTTTAATGTCAGCGTTCATTCCTTTAATATTTTTTCCAAAGCCTGTTTGCGTGCAGTATCGAAAAATAATCTACTAAGCAAGCGGTGTTAGAGAGCCTCCTAAGCTTGCTAGAATACGCCCCTTAGTGAGTGATGAGGACAGTGTAGAGGGGAGGGGTTGGTGGCGAGGGGAGAGTGTCGGTGATGGTGGTGGTGGGAACTGTGTTGTAAGTTATTATATTGGCAGGAGGCCAGGTGGGGGGAGGGGAAGCGATGGAGGGCTGTGCCGGTGAGGGTAGGGGAGGGGACCGTAGTATGGTGAAGCTGCAGGGCGTCTCACGTTTGGGAGGAAGAAGGAGAATGTAAGGGGTGCTGGGTGGTGAAAAGTATGGTCAAGGTCGTGACTTGGTGTCTCGGTTGGTTTGGTTCTGACCCCATGTTTGAAGGACGCTTTGTCATGGAATCGAGTCCTGATAAGTCAGTGCCTGTCCTCGACAATCAGATAATCAAACGTGCACCGCGTCACTTTCTACCACCACTTATTCTTTCATACCGTATATGTCTTCTGTCAATCCTACCCTCCTCCTCTTCCTACCACTCAACGACTTTACCATTTTGCATGATCAGTAGTGAGGACTGGTGCTTTGTGGTAAGACCTCTTGCTTTTGGGAGACTGAGTGAAGAGGGAGAAAGACTTTATGTAGAAGAACTGACAGCAGCATCCACCGTGGATTTTTTTTTTTTTTTTTTTATAATGCTAACCTGTGAAACTTTTCACCCGCCACTGCTTCTCCGCGGTCACCTTTTGCAGAGATGTTGGCGAGCCATTAACGTGAGTAATATGTAAACAGTTATTGTGGAATCCTTAATGAGCTCAATACCTCCCAAGTGGAGCTTACAAAGTTTAGGATTCTTTTCTTTGAGATGCAAACAGATCAACTGTGAAAATGGTGAAAAGAATGAAGCTGCTTGATGATGGTGGTGAGAAAGGCGGGCGGTGATAGAAACTATGGGTGTGGTGGTGCAAAAATGAGGAATTCTTTTCGCTGAGTTGCAAACAAATCAACTGTGGAATCGTCCGAGAACGACGAAGAGACTGCTAGATAAAGGTGTGAGGGGAGAGGAAGTTGGCTATAAAGGTGTGAGGGGAGAGGAAGTGGGCTAGAGGCTGGTGGTGGTGGTGGTGGTGCAGTGAGTGGCAACCCTGGACCCGTTGCAGCTGCTGACACCGAGGCAGTATCGCCTGGTTGCCATGTTTGTCCCACGCCACCTTCGTCGTCCAACCCGATCCCGTCTTGGCAAATACGATACAATCGGACAGTTTGTTGGTTTTGAAAAGGTGTTATGTCTTGTAATTATTTAAAATATTGCCTTTGCATTGCGTCTGTGTATGTATGTATGTATGTAGGCTATATATGTAAGTACAGTATAGACCCGCTTTAGGGGTCGTATATTATGAACATCCCGGTTACAGGAACCTAGATTACTGATAATACTTAAGTGGACAGCGAATTCGACAAAGTAACTGTGTTTGGATCCGTACGATACGTGGTGGCGACCATCATCCACGCACTTGCTGTAATGCTGCCAGGTTCTTCCTTTACAATTATCATTCTTTTACTGCGTCTGACCTTCTCCAGTTTTCTCCCTTTCTTCCTGTGCCTTTTTACTGCGGTGCTTATTTTACCACTTCTGGTGGCTCTACACTCAGGGACAAGCCAAATGGTTTCGTGCAACCCAGGAAACCTTTAATAATGGTGGGTGGTAATCGTGTAACTATACAGTATAACGGGGTGATGTGGAGCCTACTATGGTGTCCCTGTTAACAGGGTAGAGAGACGCAAATGCAGCCTCCACTCGAGAACCAGACCTGGATCCACACTTGTCCCTGCAGCAAACCGTGGCGAGGCGCCGTCTGCTGGAAGGAAACATTGGTTCACCGCACGGGATGGCCCCACAGGGGCGGTTGCTTACCTGCGGCTGATGGGCTTGCTCAGCCAAATAGCCCGGGGTTACTCAACAGCAACTAGTAGTCATCCGGTGTAGCAGATCAACTTTTTTCTCTGCTGAGTTACAGAACTTGTATTTATAATTATAACATATAATGGACTACCATGGTATCTTAATGTACAGGTACGGCTAAGAAGATTGATAGTTAAGAATTGTATTGAAGTGGAGAGAGAGAGAGAGAGAGAGAGTGTATGTGTGTGTGGTGAGCATCATTCATCCGCCACCAGTGTACACATACACACACGACCACGCCTCGCTTTCTCCCCATTCACCCCTGCTCGACCACCAGCTCATTAGAAGATATTTCATTAAGAGTAGCCTGAATATTGTAGTCTGGGCATCCCTTTATAAAAATGTGCATGTAGTGTGCCGGATGTAAATTATTTGTTATTCAAACGAATTAGTCTATAAAGGATGCTGTGTTTAGTAGGTGTGATGAAATGTGTGCTGACACTGTTTTCTAAGTGTTAATCTTTCTCTGGCACTGACTCATTTTGTGCACCACTACTGCTCTTTTGTACCGTTTTCGTCCTCCTACCGTGCTGTGCCATGTTCCTCTGTCTTGATGAACCGTGTTCGCACCTCCTTGCTTCAGTGTCGTGCAGTTTTCCCGTCCCTCTACTCTGGCGTCATGGGGGGGGAGGGGACGGTGCACCTGACGTGACCATGGTGGTCGTCCGCTGAACAGCCACTTACATCACTTTGCCCCGGTGATTTATGAGGGTCAGTCCCACGACCAGTCCTTCCTGTGGCACCATGAATGACGCAAGAGCCCATGTAGACAGCGCTACACCGGCACTCAGTTTCACAGTCAGACCCACAATTTATTCCCTGCCGCAGCACAAACATACAATCAGTTACATACTGTACCTTGACAGACAAACTCGCGATCAATTTCCTGCTGTACTACAAACACACTTTGGCTCTATTCCATGTCGTAACACAAACACTCATATGTTTTGTTCCCTGCCGTAACAAACAAACTGACAGTCTGTTCCCTGCCATAATACAGAATCACAGCGGAACGTACAGTCAAGAGGCAGACAGGGACGTAGAGACGCCACAGGACGTGGAGAGAAATACGCTAACACGCAATCTGTTTCCTGCCGTCTTCCCATGTCTTTTATTCTATCTGCAAAAACCAACCGCGAGTTAGGAGACAGTGATTGTAATTTACTTTATGAATCTGCCCTGGCCTGCCTTTGTGTAGCTGTGTCAAGGCCGCACCCCAGTCCACCTCACCCTGCTTCACCTACCTCACTGTATCTTTTATACATTACCGTATCTTACCTCACCTCACCTCACCTTACCCAGCCTTACATTACCCCACCCCACATTACTTTATTAACCTCACCTCATCTCATCTCAGCTATTTCATTAACTGATTAACCTTACGTCATCTTACCCCACCTCACCTCAGTTGCCCCACTTCATTTCAAGTTATCCCACCTCGCTTCACCTTATTCCACCTTACTTCACCTTACCCCCACCACACTTCACTTTATCCCCACCTCACTTCATCTTACCCCACATAACCCCACAATACCCTACCTTACTTCACTTTACCTTACTTCAGTTCAGCTCATTACCCCACAGCACTTCACTTTACCCCACCCCACTTCACCTTATCCCACCTCACTTCACCTAACCCGACCCCAGATCACCTTACCCTACTTCACCTCACCTCACCTCAACTCACCCCACCCCACCCCACCTCACTTCACTTCACTTCACTTCACCTCACCTCACCTCACCTCACTTCACCTCACCTCACCTCACCTCACCTCCTCACCTCACCCCACCCCACCCGCTTACCTCACCAAACGCCACCCCACCCCACCGCCACAAGCGGCCAGTTATTGCTTGTGCTTTGATCCTGTGATTACAACATTCATTGGGTTGATTGGGAAAGCAGTCTTGGTTAGCGTTTGACTGATTTTACGAGTGTGGTTCTTAAAGCTGTATCCAGAGAGGAATTAAGAGTGTTTATACTGTTTTTTTTTTCTGACCTTTGTATCCCCGTTAAGTTTTGTTTGGTCGTAAAAGTCTGTGTTACTCATGACATACCATATTACTTCACACTTAACTGCGTTGTTTGAACTTGAATATACTGTAAAGTAGCTAAGTACCGTGTTGACAGTGACATTCATTTTGCTGAACCTGAGTTGGGATGGTTCTTGTTGAGGGATCAGCAGCTCCTGTGTGGGGCCTTGTATAGCAATGGGCCTGTGCGACGTCGACTCCTTATGGGCAGTCCGATTGAAAATTTAATATGGCCAACTTAACGCAGACCATTAAAAATCTACGCAGACCATTAAAATAACAATTTAGTTGAATGAGGTTTTAACTGTATTTGTTGTTGTTGTTGTTGTGATGGTGGTGGTGGTGGGAGTGTAGTGTGGCTTGGCTTGGTAGGAGGAGGGGGGGGGGTTGCGAGTGTTGTGGTGTGAGATGAGTGGGGATGAGTGTTGGATTGTGGTGGTGTGGTGTGAGGTGAGAGGTGTGGAGTGGTCGTGCTTTAACACTGATATGGTCCACCAGGCAGGGATGCAGTGCCAGCCGTGTTCGGGTCAGGCCAGGGAGTATAACGTTCACTTTTTTCACTCCTTGTATGTACGATGTGGGAATATGAAAATGGACGTGTTAATTTTGTCATATTGCTGGTTATAGTTTTCCCTCCGCTAAATAAACTCGTTTATTGGTTGCCAAAGTAAGATCTGTGTCTGTAGCCAAAACAAAATCCTGAGTTGTGTTTATTGGCTGGACGATTTTAAAGTATGGAAGCTAATAGATACTTTATGTTTGAATGATACTGATAGACAGTGTTGTGTTGGTGTGAAGTGCGATATAAAGCAGGGAATAAGGTACTATTTTTTTTTTTTATAGTAATTTGAGTGTGGACAAGAATGACCGTGTATCTCTTTATCTGTGTCTGTCAATATTTATGAGGTACGTCTAAACAATTCTATCGATCTATCTGTCTGTCTGTTTGTGTATTTGTCTGTCTGTGTGTATGTGGTTGTCTGTATCTGTCTGCCTAATATGTAGCATTATACTTCTGTACTAACGTGATCCATAATGTATCTTTATAGGTGTTTGCGTCACTGTATGTCTTTTTTATCACAGTGTGGTCAGGGTTTGAGTGGTGATTATTAGCAGTGTAGTAGCGGATTGTTGTTAGACCCAGCCAACGTGAGTATTAGTTCAGATATGTTGTATATTTAATTTATGAAAAACTCAAAGACAAACGATCATCCCTTACAGGATAGTGGTGTCTGGCTACAGATAGATAGATAGAAGTAAGTACAAATATGAGCACGAAGCTAGAAACGCCCAACCGTTTCCGTAAACAAGTAAGTATACATACATGGAGGCAATTTGGTGGACAGGGTAACACACACACACACACACACACACACACACACACACACACACTGAGTCGGGGTCAGTAATTCCTTTGCGCTCGAAACTGTCAGGTCCCCAAAAATGCTTCGTTAAACCTTTGATGATAATCATCTAAGCTAGAACGTCACTTCGTTCGTTCGGAAGGAAAGAAGTGTATAGAAAATGTTGCCTTAGACTTTAGTTAAATAAATGGCTTGGAGTTTCACTTCAGATCGTAACTCATGCGTGTAGAAGAATTATTGGAGTCTTGTTTTTACTTTGAGTTGGCTTAAAATTGCCATCTCCATATGAATGCTGATGTGTAAGAATAGAACTTGAATTAATGTTACCCACGAAAAGTGCAATGGAAAGGATGCAGAGCCGTGGCAGTGTCTGTCTACGTCAGAGCAACGTGATAAAAACAATAAGAGGACGAAAACCTGGGCCAGGTTAAGGTGACGCAACCATAATTAGATGGAATGGAATTTCAGTTTTTTGATCGGATCCCTGGACTTGTAAGGAACGTACCGACGTAGATGGGTAGAGATAAACAGGCAGTAGTGGGTGAGGGTAGTGATAGGGTGGGTGGTGGGCAGCTGGCAACTTGCTCCTATCCCCCACCCACTTTACAATCCCCTTCCCCCCCATTCCCTTCTAACTCACGTGCCTGCCCTTGCCCCTCATCGTCCCTCTTCACCCAGCCATACAATTGCGGGCCTTAACATCAGCTATTCCAGGTCGTATTCTAGAGGAAGATTGTGACTTGGCAAAAATTGATTGTGTGCCTTACTGATCCTCGTGCAGTCGATAAGCATCAGTCCTAAGCCTTTTTATTCTTTCCCCCTCCCTATCCTCCAGCCCCTTCATTTAACAGTTCTTCCCCCAATCCATACCTGCCAATCCCTGCCCTTTCCCACCCACCTCTTAACATACCCCTTGGAGCCCACCTGCACCACCCCCTACCGGCCAATTCTTCTTCCTTCCTTTCTTTATGCCAGCCCGATCCCCACATGCCCCGTACCCCAGCCCTCCAGCATTCCTTGTCATCTGCTGTTTCCCTCCACTCCCGATTTGCCAATCCATCTCCCTCCTCACGTTCCAGTTAGCCCTCTTCATCCCCCCCCCACATGCCAACTAGTCCTCTTCATCTCCCTCCCCACATACCAACTAGTCCTTTTCATCTCCCTCCCCACATGCCAACTAGCCCACTTCATCCCCCTCCCCACATGACAACTAGCCCACTTCATCCCCCTCCCCACATGACAACTAGTCCTCTTCATCCCCCTCCCCACATGACACCTAGTCCTCTTCATCGCCCTCCACCCATGACAACTAGTCCTCTTCATCCCCCTCCCCACATGCCAACTAGCCCTTTTCATCCCCCTCTCCACATGCCAACTAGCCCTCTTCATCCCCCTTCCCACATGCCCAGTGGGTTAGACCGAAGGGTCGGAGGATCGAATCCACCCGAGGGTCATTGGTAGACATCAGGAAGGGCATCCGGTCATAAAATGCTACACGCTCCAGTCCAAAAGTCCTCTACCCAGAGACAACGCTTTAGCCCTTTGGGGATACCTGGCGTAAAACCAAAAAAAAAAAAAAAAAAAAAAAAAAAAAAAAAAAAATTTCCTTCCCCCTGCTTACCAGTCCCTTCCCTCCCACCAATCCCCCTTCATGGCTCCTTTGTTCCTCCTCTACCTTTTCCCACACCTATCCACCTGCCAGTCCCCATCTCCCTCTCGCCTTCCCCTCATTTACCAGTACCACTGTCCTCCTACCTGCCTATTCTTCCATCACTCCCAGCTTACCAATCCCTCCACCTCCCCATATGCCCAGCCCAGTTTTACCTCCCTTCACTTCTCACTCCCTCTCCTTGCTGCCTTTCTTTTCTCTGTCACCTACTCCCCCCTGCCGCCCCTTCACCTTCTCTCCCCACTTGTTTGCTCCTTCCCCTTCCACCCCCCATCCCCACCTGCCCACCTGTCCGCCCCACATTTGTCCGTTCAGTCATGCATAGCCGCTGCCGACCTCCAAAAAACTCATTTCACCCGCCACGGTCACCCAGTCGGTTAAATAAACATCACTGCGGTTAAGACTTGATGGTGAGGGGAACACCGGACCAGTAAGTTGAAATGTTCCACCCTACACAAATTTAGCCACAGTTATATCAACAGATTTTCCCCTCCCTCCATTCCTCCCTTCCGCACAGTTTTGAGCACATGGGTGAGGCGCGCTGGGAAAATAACGTTTTCCTATTTATTTATTTATTTTACCTATTGCATAGCTTACCCGTTAGCCACTCCCGATCGGCCTCTAGCTGACATTAGTTATTTTTTCTTTATATGTCCACTTTCTTGTTTCTTTCATCCATACAACTCGGCATAGACATGATGGTCAGTTCCCTAAGGCGTTGCAGTCCTCCCAGCATGCCACTCACCTTCACATGTCACCACTGTAATGCTAGTAATCACCGTCAGTGTCCGTTACCGGACTTACTGTCTGTATTTCCTACTGTCTGTGACCTCCAGTATTTCAAACGCAGTGTGTCCAGCCATCTCGAAATAAACAGATCTTGAATTTGGCTCTTGGTTATTTTTTTTTTTTCTTACAGGAAATAATCTAACGAACTTCTGGCCTTTGGTTCTTTCTTCCGCGCATTAAAAAAAGCGTTGGTGTGGTGATATTAGCGGGGATGTTTTATGGCGTAGTGATAGGTTTGGGGGAAGACCAGTGTGGTTTGTTTTAACGATATTCAAATCGACAGACATCTCAGCATCAGCTTAGGATCGAACTCGCGTCCTTTCGAACAGCAGCCAGATTCTCTAGCCACTGGACCGCCACCCATGCAAGTGTGTGCTACTAAATGGATATTTGATGTGTTACTTTGGCTGTTAGAGGCGTTTGATTCTTAATAGGAAAGACCCTCCGTAATCCCCGTTCCTGTGAGTGATTCCCCCACATCTGAATAAATTCATTTCTTGATAGCAAGTTTAACACAAAATAGTCGTCACCATATTTCAGGGAGCTACTGTTGATGAGGCGAGTGTGCCAGAGATACATGATGGTGGTAAAGATAGTATAGGGTGCTTAGTCAGTGCCTGAGCTGACACATGATGGCCGGAAGTGTGGGGGTTAAAGGCTGGCAACATTCTGACGCACTCCTCATGATACCCCTCTCTCTCCCCCTCCTCTTGAGCCCCCTTCGTATTTGGCCCCTGTGACTTGCTGCGCCTCACGTGATTCTCATGACTTAACGCCCGTCACTCACATCACTTTTAAGTACTTCTCCGTAACTTGGCTTGTCTGACATCGTCCCTTTAATGTTCCCCCCTCCCCGCGTCCTCACCTAAACTCTGACGCTTACTCAGCCCACCCCAACCTTCTCTGGTCCTAACTTTACGACTTATACAAACATGACTTACTTAACCTCGCATAGCTCCTGTAAACTAACTAAATCTTTGTTGACTTAACCCATTTCACCTGACCCACCTCACCTGACCTACCCTAGTTTAGTCTTCCTTCATTTGTTCTTCCCGACTTTATCACCTCCTCTTTCACTTGATTGCCTTTTCCCTTACTGCCCTCCTCCCTCATCCACACCCCTTTCATATGCCCTCTCAGCTGTCACATGCCACCACTTATGCTTCATATAAATTCACATACCCGCTTCACCCCCTACATGCCACTTTGTATCCCCTGCCCTCATGACCGCCCCACAGCAGGTCTTAAGCAACCTAGCTGCTACCTGCACCACCACTAGGACGGTACATAACCTTCCCAGACTGCCTGGGGAACAACTACTACTACTACTACCTTGTCCTCTTTGGCGTACCGTACCGTACCGTACCGGACTCTCACACTTTGGCCAACACTGTTCCCTGACTCACCGAAGCAGCACATTCACTCTGATGGTTACGCTGTTTTATATGTATATAGATAGATAGATAGATAGATAGATAGATAGAAAGCCTTATCGTAATCAACCCTTTCACTGCGATGACGTAATGCAGTTTATTGCACAACTCCAGGCGACTTTCTTCAACGCAGGAATTTCGTCTCGTATTGTAAAGGTTATTGAAGACTATATTATATAAATAAAGCCCATCAATTTCGGAAGGCCTCCTCGAAACTTCATCAAATCACCTAGAAAAATATAATCGAAACTCCGTGCTGTGGTTGAAGAGGTTAATTGTGCCTCTGTGTGTGTGTGTGTGTGTGTGTGTGTGTGTGTGTGTGTGTGTGTGTGTGTGTGTGTGTGTGTGTGTGTGTTGAGACTGAGGATACGGCGGAACCTAGACTATATACATCTTTTTACAATGACTGTAATAGTAAAGAGAACATCAGAGGTGAAGTTACGTGAGGAAGGGGCCTTGGTGATGAATGTCTTTGTATATGTCCATCTCACTGTCTGTCTGTCTCTCCTCTTATCTATCGATCTGTATCCAAATTCGTATCATCTGTAAATCTGTCTGCCCCATTCTGTCTACCTGTTTATATATCTGCATATATACCTGTCTTTCTGTATATGTAACTATGACTATATTCTGTTTATCTGTATAATTACCTATATGTCCATCTGTTTGCCTGTCTATCTGTTATTATCGTCTGTTAATGTTGTATCTGTGTGTATCTCTTTTTCTTTTTTTTCTTTTATGTGTCCGACTCTGGGCATAGGCTTCACAGCCTGCTTTCAAGGCCCAGCAGTCCTCCTACATACCATACACCTCTACATGTCACCACTTCTTATCTCTATCTCAGTCTGTCCATATATATCTCCATCCATCTATCTATCTGTGTCGATCTGTGTCTATCTGCCAGTCCCAGTCAGTCCATCTATTTGTGTATCTATGTATGTGTCTTTTTATGTAGCACTGTTAGTCTACTTCTGTGATAACCATCTTCCAGGGATTGTAATGTGCTGCTGGGATAACTGGTAGCAAATGATGGGTAGTGAGAGAAGTGCAGTAGGTAGAGGTGACTGCAGTGATGTATTTGCATGCAGCAGCAGTGTCTGTCTGCCAGTGTATCTATCAATATCTATCGAGTTATATTTATTTATATCATTATATCTATCTTTGTGTGTAGCATAGTCTGTTATTAATTATTTTTTCACCTTTATCCAGCGACAGTAATACATTTAATGGATGCAGGGTTGGGATAATGATGTACGATGGTGATATAAAATGAAGGGTTCTCAAGCTGAGTGTGCAGAACTGATTGCTGTTGTAAACATGACGTCAGGGTGATGGCTAACTTAATGACAGTGAAGGTGAGGGTGTTCTGGGAATAACGATATTTTACGTACCGGTATCTATCTGCCTATTGAATCTGTATATTTGAATATCCATCAGTCTCTATTCTTGCCTGTATGTTGCACTGTTTATCTAACTAGTTCTCTACTTCTTTATATACAGTGATTGTAAATGTACCGTACTGGTTGGAAATATGATGATGATGATGATGATGATGATGATGATGATGACGGCGAGAGAAAGTGAAGGGTTGTGAAGTTAAGTGGGGTGACTATGATGCGAAGATGCTGACGATGGTGAAGGTGAGTGTGTGTTGTGAGAGGAAATGGGTCTTTTGTGGGTATTTATTGGCTTTGGCGTCATCAGCACATCCCATTCTTCCCTTCCTCTCCTCCCTCTCCTTCACTATGGTTGCATCCTCCTTACAGCCTCCTCCTCCATCTAACCACCACCGCCTCCTCCTCCTCCTCCTCCTCCTCCTCCTCCTCCTCCTCCATTCATATAAATTTTCCATCTGTTCTTTTAACTTTTTTTTTTTCCCTTTTCATCCAGTTCTTTTCTCATTTCCTGTCACCTGTTCCCCCCTTCACCCCGGTTCTCCTTTATCCGTCTCCGGAGTACCAACATCTTTTTTATTCTCATCGCTCTTATTATTCATTCCTTGTTCCCATTTTTCCTCTAACCCTCTCTTCGTCATCCGTTCCTCCTGTCGTTCTCCTTTCTTTACACACACACACACACACACACACACACACACACACACACACACACACACACACACACACACACACACACACACACACACACACACACACACACACACACACACACACACACACACACACACACACACACACACACACACACACACACACACACACACACACACACACACACACACAGAAACCATTTCAGTACCACTTTTTTTTCCATTTCATTTCATCTCTCCCACCTCTTTCACACTGTCTCCCATCACACTTGTATCTTATTGCATATTCAGTTTCTCTTACCATTTCTTTCATCTCCTTTTCCGCCCTATCCACCTTCACCCATGACTCTTATAGCACCTTCTTTCTCACATCACTTCCCTCATCCTTCGCCCATCTGATCTTCCCTCCCTCTCTCCTCTCTCTTCCGTATCTCTCATCCTCCCTCCCCCGCTCTCCTTTCCGTCATACTGTCCTCTCTCCCTTCACACTGTTTTTCATTTACTTCCCCCTTCATGTGTTATTTCTTTCGATTCCCCACATCATCATATACTGCCCTCCTCAGTTGTCTCTCCTTTGTCTTTGTCTCTTTATAGCTTAGTCACTTTTACATATATCCCTTTTCTTTCTCTTGACTTACTATCCTCTTCATCTATTCGTCCGTTTTGCCCCTCTGCATTTACTGTTCCCGTCCTCTTCCCCTCCGTTCTCTTCTCCTTTTCACATACTGCTTTATTTATTTATCTCTCCTTGTCCTCATTCCCTCCTGTTATCATCCGTCCTCGTCTATCTGTCCGTTTTCTTTGTCTCGGTAGTTCTTTCCCCTCTCAATATACCACCCTTCTCATATATATCTCCATTCTTTTCTCCTTCTCTCCATACACTTCTCCTTTCTCTTCTACATATCCTCCATCCCTCATCTTCCTCAGTATTTTTCCTCACGAGTTCCCTCTCCCACCTTCACCGTCTCTCCTTCACGCCCTGATTCTCTTTCACCCTTCCCTGCCATCACTTTCTTCACCCCCTCTCCGTTCAACCTTCACTTCCCCTTCTCTTTCACTTCCTTCACTCCCCTCTCCCTCTGCATCCTTCTGCCCTCCCTATTTCATCACTTCACTCTTGCTTCAGCTTTCACTTCCACATCATCAATTCCTGCATCCCCTTTTCTCCGTCTTTCACACCTTCTTCTCCATCACTTCCTTCACCTTTCCTCTTCTGCCTCTCTTCCTCTGTTCCTTTCTTTCCCCCTACTCTTTTCTCTCTCCCTTCCTTCACACTTCCTCATCACCTTTCCTTCCTTCACACTTCCTCCTCTCCTTATCCTCTTTCGTCCCTCCTTCTCTCCTTCCCTTCCATCATCATTGCCCTCCTTCCCATCCTTCACCCTCTGTCCTCTCCTTCACTTCATTCTTCCCTCTTCTCCCTCCCTTTTTTCACCTCCCATTCTTTCCTACCCTTCCATCACCCCTGCCGTCGTACTCTTTCTTCACCCTCTTCATCTTCATTTTCCTCACCCATTCTTTTTCCCTTCACCCAATCTCCCTCCCTTCCATCCTCCTCTCCATTTCATCTCTCCTCCTGTCCCTCCCTTTCTTCCTCCTCTCCACTTCTTCACTCCACCTCTCCCTCCTTTCAATCACCACTTCCCTCCCTCCCATCCTTCACCCCTCCTGTCCTTCCCTTCCATCACCCATCCTCTTTTCCTTCACCTTTACATCCTTCACCCCCTATCGACCTTCACCCAGTTTAAACTCCCTCTTCTCCTTCACCCTTCCACTCCGTCGTCTTCATCCCTCTTCCTTCACGTTCCTTCACCCTTTCTCATCTCCCTCTCTCGGTTTAACCTCGTCTCTTTGTGTTCCTTCACCCAACCTTTCCATCTTATTCACTTTCCTCTCCCCTCCTGTGTTTCATTTTTTCTTCTCCATCATCTCTCCTCTCCTTCCTTTTCTTCATCCCAGCTTCTCTGTCCTGTTTCCCTCATATTCATTTTCTCTCATACTCTGTCCTTCATTGCGTCTCTCCTCATTCCTTTCCTCATTAGTCTCACTTCTATCGCCTTATCTCGCCCCCTTTCACTCCTCTCCGTCCCTTCCTATACCACTCCTCTCCCTCATCTGCACATCCTTCATCCGTCCTCTCCCTTTCTATCCTCCTCCACTCCTTCAGTCCCCTTTCTCCTTCACCCCTCCTCCTCCTCTCCATCCCTTCCCTCACCTCTCCTTTCCTTCCCTTCCGTCCTTCACCTCTCCTCTTTTCTCCTTCCCTCCCTCATCCATCCATCCTTCCCCCTCGCAGCCTTCACCCAGTTTAAACTCCAGCAAATATATTTCTTGTGTAAACTTTAGCCTGCACTGTTGATCTAAATGCCACTGAAAGACGGGAGGTGTGTGTGTGTGTGTGTGTGTGTGTGTGTGTGTGTGTGTGTGTGTGTGTGTGTGTGTGTGTGTGTGTGTGTGTGTGTGTGTGTGTGTGTGTGTGTGTGTGTGTGTTTTGACGTGTGCATGTGTTGTTGTGTATGTTTATTAACGTTTGTATGTTTTGGTTCATTCCTATGAACGTGTATCAGTGTTTTAGTGTGTGCATACGAACGTGTACTCGTATATGTATTCTTGTTTTTACGAACGTGTGCATATGTTTTGATTTGTGTAAATTCACGTGTGTGTGTTTTTTGTGGATATGTATGAACATGTGTATGTGTACTGTTTGCAGGTGGGTAATGGTGAGGGCGATATAAGGGTAATGGTGAGAGTGTTAGTGATTGTGAGGCTAAGGGTGAGATAAGGTACCGGTAAGATGTTGGTGATAATGAGGAGTGTGGGTGATGGTGAGTAGGGATGGCTCAGCCCTCACCCCTCACCCTTACCTTCACATCTCACCCTCACCCCTGACCTCTCACTGACCATCTCCCGGACGCCTGCTATTTCCTTCACCCCAAGTGCGTTTTTTTTTTTTTGGTCATACTATAATCCATCAAACGAGTCGCCAGTCAGAATAGGCCCCTCGTCGTGAAGCGTGAGTACGTCAAATATAATACATTCTTGCTGCCATCAGACGGTTCCCTTGGCTTATGAAAGACGTCTCGTAATGAAGAGGTCATTGAAGGCTATATCTAATTTCCCAAGGTGGAGCAATGTCTCCTTTGTTGAATGGAATCGTCTGGAGACAGCAAGAATAAAATAATGACGTCACCGAGCTGAAGAGACTATCACCCCCACCCCATCAGCACCCCCACCTCTCTCCACCCCTCTTGACAAAATGATATCGTGAGCTGCTGTACCAGGGACACTCACATTACAAAGTCGAGGTTAATTTTAGGATTACAAACAAGCTCAAGTGACCTTCAGAACGATGCTTAAACTTTGTAAAACTGTAGTTACAACCGTACGATTTTATTCAGTTAGGAAGGACCCCCCCGGACTGTTGGACTTCATATCACTCTGCCTATAAGAGTATACCGATCATCCAGTACTGTCTTACCTCATCAGGAGTGTAGAGGCCCGGGGCTAGGCAATTCTCTCGACATTTAGGGCGTGTTACCAGCGTCCCTGTGTGGCATTATATAAACAATATCAACCACCTCTCGGCTGGAAACCTTTATGGGCCCCCTGTTGTTGGAGCACCGCAGTTCTCCTGACCACCAGACGTCAATTTGGTTAAATGGATACCACCCAACATAATAAATGGACTAAGTAAAAGTATGAAAACTTGTATCTTATTGTGTCATTTAAGGTACATTTTTGGCTTCTGCATACGTAGTAGGTATCCGATTTTTTTTTTTTTTTTTTAAGTGAACGATGAATTTGCATTTAAAGAATATTATAAAGGAAAATCGAATCATTCCAGACATAATGGGACTTGCCAAAGCATTTTCCTCCTCTTATAATCATGCGGAATGAGACATTATAAATTTCCTAACGTTTGGAGGTACAACAGTGGTGTTGTGTGGAAGAGATGGTAGTGAGGCGGTACGGGGTGTCTCTGTGTAGAGAAATCACCCCCTGCAGGCAGGTCCTTCCCGTACACCTTCCCGACCTGTCCTAGTTTTACCAGTTCCCAGCCCCAGGTGTCCAGCCGCCTCGTCTTGCTGCAAGACGGGAAGAGGAGAGGGCAAGGGGAAGTGAGGAAATGACAAAGGAAGGGAAGAGGGGAAGGGGAAATGAGGAAATGACAAAGGAAGGGGAGAGGGGAAGGGGAAATGACAAAGGAAGGGGAGAGGGAAAGGGGAAATAGGGAAATGACAGAGGAAGGGGAGAGGGGAAAGAAGGAGTGAAGGGGGGAAGATAAAGAGGAGAGGGAAAGGAGGGAGTGGAAGCTGAGAGAGGAAGGGGAAGAGAAAAGTGGAAAGCGAGAGGAGAGGGGAGGGGGAGTTTTGTTTGGGTTCAGATTGCTGGCCTGTTTGTTTTGCTGGCTCTGGAATAGGCAGAGGGTTGTCTTTTTTGTGGAGAAAAATCACTGGTATTGGATCTCACATGGACTGATACAAGTATTGGATGTGTTTTGTTTTCAGTATATACTCTTATATTCTTTAATAATATAATAGTTTTATAAACGCCTCTGGCCATGACATCATTATACGTCGCTCTCATAAACCGGTACCATTCCCCAAATTTTTTGTTTAACCCCTTGAATGGGTAGGTCCTTACCATGTTGGGTACAATCGTTTGACAATACTGTAGTCTGAATAACCTAGGCGATGATAGCTTCCATAGTCGTAGGTTTTTGTTATATCCAGCCAACAAAATCGTCCTCTCTTTGTTTCCACTGGTACATTAACCTTGCGGTAATTTGGTGAGCTCACGAGCGATCTCAGTGTGATGATGTATTTTTAAAGTTTGTTCTTGCGCCCACTCAACGAGTTTATTTAGCTTTGCCAAAACTTGTTTCAGAATGAGTTAATGAAGAATGTGAGCTAAACTTTTCAGGTGTCTCCTAATTTGAATAAAATCGTCCGTTTGTAGCAAATGGACCATACTTAAAAAGGGATAATTGTTAAGGTTAACTTGAGCATAATCACAGCGGTTACTGTACCATGAAGTCCATTGTGAGTTCCATATCTCCCCAGTGGAGCCGATCATCTTGGGCATTCATTTAGATGAAATGCAAACAAGGTAAGTGAGCATGGAAGTGAAAAAGTTACTACATGACATTATTGTGATACCAACTCTAACGTATGGAAGTGAAGCTCGGACGTTGTTGGAAGGACACAAGTCAAGAGTGAGAGCAGTGGAAATGAGTTATTTAAGAGGAGCCTGTGGAGTCACATGGAGAGACAGGCTGACGAATGAGGATATAGAGGAGCGTTGTGATGTGGATGTGGATGTGATAGGAAGCGTTATGAGGAACACACTGAGGTGGTTTGGCCATGTGGAGAGGATGGAGGGTGAAAGACTGACGAAGAGAGTGTATGTGAATGAGGTGGAGGGGGGAAGAGGGAGGGGGAGGCCGAGGATGAGATGGAGGGATGGGGTGGAGAGGTATATGAGAGAGGGGGGTGTGAGTTGGGAGCAGGGCAGTGAAATGGCGGGGGACAGGGCGACTTGGAGGCGATTTGTTTGTGGCCACCCCAAACGGGATTGAGGCGTCTGGCAATAGATAGATAGATAGCAAACAAGTTAAGTGAGGAAACGAACTATATGTATGTATGTATGTATATATATATATATATATATATATATATATATATATATATATATATATATATATATTTATAAAACTGTCGTACGAAAGGGGTTGTGGAAGTTGTTTCTAACCCCCCCAGCTCCCGGAAATCCTCCCCTGAACTCAAAATCGTTCTACGGTATCCGGGACGAAGGCAGAAGATGGTCATTGTGTTGCAGGGGTTGATATGTGTGTACTGAACATGGGATCTCAGTTTCCTTATTTTACATGCACGCTGATATTATTCGCATTGTTCCTGTCCACTCCATTCGACTCAGTTCCACTCTATGCTACACTACTCACCTTTGCCCTCTTCTCAATTCTACTTCGCTTGACTCCACTCCACTTTACTCTCTTCTACTCTTTACATCATTCCACTACACTCCACTTCTCTCCACTCGACTCTGCTGTAGTCTGCCACACACGACACCACTCCACTCCCTTTTGGTCTGGTTCACTCGATTCCCCTTCACTCTGGTCTGCATAAGCGCCACTCCGCCACATTACTCTCCAGCTCTGCTCCACTCTGCTCTTTTCTACTCTGCTTTGCTGTCCTTTCCTCTCCTCTCCTTTGTCGTGCCGCGTCCAACAATACAGGGTAACTTTTTGCCGTGTCCCCGTGGCGGTGTATGTGAAGTGACCGTAATCTGTTCCGCCTCACCCAACCCTCTCTCACTCAGGCTCCTCTGGTCGTCAGCCTGAGAGTAGTCGTTGTGGTGGCCGTGGTAGTCGTGGTGGTGGTGGTGGTGATGACGGTGGTTGTGGTAGTTGGTGGTAGTGGTTATGTAGTTGTGGTAGTGATTGTCGTTGTGGTTGTGCTAGTGCTGGTGGTTGTGGTAGTAGTGGTTGTGGTTATGTTGGTGCTGGTATGATGATTGTGGTTGCGGTAGTTGCAGTTGTGGTTGTTGATGCTGGTGGCTGTGATGGTATTTGTGGTTGTGATGCTGTTGGTAGTTGTGGTGATGGCTGTGGTGACTTTTGTGGCTATGATATTAACTGCCTTGGTTGTAGTAGCAATGGTGGCTTTGGTTATGCTAGTAATAGTTATGGTTGCAGTGGAAATGATTGTTGTGGCGATGGTAGCGAGTGTGGTGTTAAGTTGTGGCGGAAAGGACGAGTGTGGTGATGTCAGTGATAGTGATGGTTATGGTGGAAATGATGGTTGTGGTGATGACAGATACTGATGATGATGATTATACTGTATTTTTGCGTGATGTTGTTTCCTGTGACGGTGGTGTGGTTAGTTGTAGTGGTGATAATGCTGTTGGAAGGTTATGAGATGGGGACAAGCGTGAGAGAGAGAGAGAGAGAGAGAGAGAGAGAGAGAGAGAGAGAGAGAGAGAGAGAGGAAACGGAAATGGTGAAAATGAAAGGACAGATATGTGCTGTAGGTTCATAGTAAAAAAAAAAAAAAGAAAAAGAAAAAAAGAAAAGAACATTGAGAGAGGAAAAGGAAATGGGAGGAGACTAGATTGTAGGAAGGTGTGAGACTAACAAGATGAGCAGAGGAGAAAGTTTTGATGAATGTTGAAATAAAAATAGTCAGTGTTTAGGGAGAAAAGGGAAATAGGAAGAGCCGAGAAAGGATGCCATGTTGTAGGAAGTGAGACTGATAAGATATGACAAGTTAGATGAGTGTTGCCTGGATGTGAGAAGAGACTGTTTCAGAATATGTAGAAATGTTAATATGAGAGACGGGTGTGTGAGCTGGGAGCAGGGCAGTGAAATGGCAGTGGACAAGGCGACATGGAGGCGATTAGTTTGTGGCCACCCCTTACGGAATTGAGGCGTCTGGCAATAGATAGATGAATAGATAGTAAATAAACGTTTTGGAGAGGAATTCTGAATGGAGATAGGTGGTAAGTAAAAGCGTAACTGATAAATATGGAATAAGCCAGAGAAGAAGAAGGCTAAGCATTACATGAGAGTCGCTAAGGTAGACAATTTTTGCAGAGTCAATCCTCCCCTTGAATATGACACACAGCCAACGAATTTACATCCAGGTTCCCAGTTGTTATGCTGGCTGAACACAGACAGCCAAAGAAGTATGGGAAATACTATTTTAGAAGATGTAGACGTAAGAGTGAATAATTTGTTTAAAAAAAAAAAAAATAGATGATTGGAAGAAGGATGGTCGACTGTAGGAATAGATGAAACCGATAAAATATGACAGGTAGAATAATTAAGAGAAAAGAAAATCATACTCAGAAGAGACGTAAGAAAACAAATAAATGTTTAGAAAGGAAATGGAGGGGGGACGAGTGTAAGTAGATTCCAGACTGATTAAATAAATAAATATATATATATATATATATATATATATATATATATATATATATATATATATATATATATATATATATATATATATATATATATAGATAGATAGATAGAGAGATAGAGAGAGAGAGAGAGAGTGAGAGAATGTGTGTGTGTGTGTGTGTGTGTGTGCATTTTATATTTGTTTGTCTCATATTCTTGCTGTGTGGCTGCACTAACCTCTTGTTAGGCTACCATAATCTTATGTAATCGAGAAACCTAGTGACTGTTTGGGGGTTGACCGTGCAAGCATATACGAATGTCACTCCGAGTGGGACGCCCCAACCACTTGACCACCAGGCGCCATGATGGAGCAGAGAGTGAAAAGAAGCCAGAGGGTAAGGAAGAAGGAGGGCGGAGGTGAAGACGGGAGTACTGTGGAGAGAGAGAGAGAGAGAGAGAGAGAGAGAGAGAGAGAGAGAGAGGACAAAGGAAGGAAAGTGGACCACAGAGTTAGAAGAGCCAGACCAGAGAGTAATGAAGAAAAAAGGATGGTGGGAGAGTATAAGAAGAGGTGAAGTAGAGAAAAATTTTAGAAAGCAGCCGTGGCTCAGTGGGGTTGAGCGTTCTGACCGAAGGGTCGGAAGTTCGAGTCCACCCAAGGGTCAGTGGTAGACATCAGGAAGGGCATCCGGTCATGAAGTGCTACACGCTCCAAAGACCAAAGTCCTCTACCCAGGGGCAACGCCTTAGTCTAAGAAACGGACGGATAGGGTGCGCCGAGCACAACGGCAGCGTTGCCTGAAAGGTCACTTTCTAGGTCGGAAGCTGTGTTCTTTGTTGGAGCCGTGGCTTAGTGGGTTGGAGCACTCTGACTGAAGGGTCGGAGGTTCGAGTACCCCCAAAGGTCATTGGTAGACATCAGGAAGGGCATCCGGTCCTAAAGTGCTACACGCTCCAAAAACCCAGGTCCTCTACCCAGGGGCAACGCCTTAGCCCTTATCGACAAAAGGGGACACGACGTTTAAAAAAAAAAAAAAAAAAATGAACTGGAGAAAGTAGAGACAGAATGAAGAAGGCGACAAATAAAGGATGATGGAGCCTGGCGTAATGAAAGACATACTGGAAGGTAATAAAGGAGGGAGCGAGGTTTGGGAGGAGAAGATTAAGAGAAAGTGGGAAGAACAGAGAAAAGATTAAGAATGTACGTGAAGAAGAATAAAGAAGACAAAGAAAGATGAAGCGAGGAGTGGTATTAGGTACTAAAAAATAAAGAAGGGAAGGAACGAGGGGAGGAAGATCAAGAAAAGTGAAGGAGAGAGGGAAGATTTGTGGAGAGAAAACGGATGAAGAATTAAGAAAAGGATAAAGGAAGAACATGATGGAGTAAAGGGTGAAAAAGGGGAGACCAGAAGGTAAGACAGGAGGAGGGGAGAAGAGGAGTAAAAAAGAGAGACACATGGAGGAAGAATACAGAGGAGACAGGAATAATAATGAAAGCAAGGGAAAAGGAAGGCAGGTGCAACATGAAATAGAAAATAAAAACAGATTTCTTGGCCAGAGGGTAATAAAAAAAGAAGGGGCAGAGGATGAAGAAGTGTAAGAGAGAGAGAGAAGGAGATAAAGAAGAAGAAATGAGACGGAAATGAAAAAGAGGACAATTAAAGGCGGAGCGTGGAGTAATATAAGGCAGAGCAGAGGGTAATAAAGAATGGAGGTGGTGTGGGGAGGAAGGAGGGAGGTAGATGGGAGAGAGAGGAAGGGAGATGGTGTGGGAGGGGAGGTAGGGAGGTGGTGTGGGAGGGGAGGTAGGGAGGAAGAAGGGAAAGAGAGAGAGGGGGGGAGGGAGGTGATAGGGAAGAGTTGAAGGAAGAAGGAAGGTGATGAGGGTGGTGAGGAAGAGGAAGGAAGAAAGGAGGAAGATGGATGTGGTGGGGAAGAGGAAGGAAGAAAGCAGGGAGATGGATGTGGTGGTGGAGGGGGAT